>NC_079389.1:25628887-25671879 GCF_029220125.1 Pseudoliparis swirei
ATATGTGTGTGTGTATATATATATATATGTGTGTGTGTATATATATGTGTGTATATATATATGTGTGTGTGTGTGTATATATATATGTGTGTGTGTGTATATATATATATGTGTGTGTGTGTGTATGTATATGTGTGTGTGTGTGTATATATATATATGTGTGTGTGTGTGTATGTATATTGTGGCATCACAAGGGGCCAGGTAGTGGATGGACGCTATTTTCCCCACTCGATTACAGCGGCCACCTGACAAAATGGCCGCTCAGTTGAAAACTACAGTTCCCAGCCTGCCTCACCACTCACCCAGCTGCAGGTGTTTAGGACATCTCATTGAGGCAGGGCTGGGAAGCTTAAGAGGAGACAGAGGGCAGAGCACAAAGAGGGAAGGAGCTGGGCAAGCCAGGAGTGGAAGGGCCTCCAGGACAAAGAGAAGCCCACAAGAACGACCAAGAGGAGGACTTTGTGAAGCGGACTTTGCTTCCAGATAAGTTTTGTTTAAGGAACCTTTTTCTCCCTCCCCGGGATGCTTTTTGTTGAGCAATGGACTTTTTCTTATTTTTGTTTGAATGAATAAACCTTCCTGTTCATTTTAAACCTCACCTTTTGCCTGTTTTTACTCCTCCCGTGCACTGCCCCACCCTAGACAGCACTAGGGACAGCCCGTGACGTGACAATATATATATGTGTGTGTGTGTACCTTCTTGAGCAGTGACAGGTGGCAGCAGCACTGCCTCAGACGCAGCAGCAGTGACAGGATGTGGACGGTGCTGGACGCCTGCTGGGAACTGGACCCGGCACTGGACCCGGCCCCCTCAGGCAGAGACATCCCGAACTCCTGGGCCACTAGAGGGAGGACACGGCCAGTGTTGAGACCCTAACCCAGGGGTGCTCACACTTTTTGAGCACCCCTCGCCTAACCCTTCACAAGACCACAAGACCACTCTTCACACGGCTCTGATGTCTCACCTTCGGCAAAGGGGTTGGAACCAGAGGTCTTCTTCACCTCCTTCTTCACCTCCTTCCCTTCATGTCTCTTCAGGTAGTTCTGAAGAGTCGATCTGGAGCAACAGAGAAAACAAAGATTTTAGTCTTATGTCATGTTGCTGTTATTGATCTATAGACTGCATTCTCTCTCCTGACCACCAGGGGACGACTCCTCTGGTTGTATAGAAGCCTATGCTTCATGTGTTGAAGCTGCATTCTCTCTCCTGACCGCCAGGGGGCGACTCCTCTGGTTGTATAGAAGTCTATGCTGCATGTGTTAAAGCTGCATTCTCTCCTGACCACCAGGGGGCGACTCCTCTGGTTGTATAGAAGTCTATGCTTCATGTGTTGAAGCTGCATTCTCTCCTGACCACCAGGGGGTGACTCCTCTGGTTGTATAGAAGTCTATGCTTCATGTGTTGGAGCTGCATTCTCTCTCCTGAACACCAGGGGGCGACTCCTGGTTGTATAGAAGTCTATGTGTGGGTTACCTGGACTGGGCGAAGACCACATCGTAGACCGCCTGTTCGTCCGGGGACAGTTTGAGTTGATGCACCTCACAGGTCCGATCAGGAAGCAGCACCTGGAGCGAGAGGCTAATATCATAACGGTGTTGTATAGAAGCTCTTATAACGATGTGGTATAGAAGCGTACCAGCGGGCGTCCTCTGGAGTCCCTCTGGCTCTTGGTCCTCCGCAGCAGCAGAGTCCGGGTCAGGATGTTGAGTCTCTCTCGGCCTCGGGGGGAGCCGTTGTCCACCTGGTCCTTCCACACCTTGTACTCGTCAAACGGAGAGCAGCGCAGGAACCTGGAGAACCAGCAGAACCTCACGTCACCATGGTTACGTCCGTTACGTCATAGCAACAGAGTGAACTGGTCTCTGCTGGATCTGAAGGAGGTTCTGGTGAACCTGTATGAGGTCTCTAGAGGACCAGGACTAGATGAGGTCTCTAGAGGAACAGGACTAGATGAGGTCTCTAGAGGACCAGGACTAGATGAGGTCTCTAGAGGACAAGGACTACCCTGAGGTCTCTAGAGGACCAGGACTAGATGAGGTCTCTAGAGGACCAGGACTAGATGAGGTCTCTAGAGGACCAGGACTAGATGAGGTCTCTAGAGGACCAGGACTAGATGAGGTCCCTAGAGGACCAGGACTACCCTGAGGTCTTTTGAGGACCAGGACTACACTGAGGTCTCGAGAGGACCAGGACTACACTGAGGTCTCGAGAGGACCAGGACTAGATGAGGTCTATAGAGGACCAGGACTAGATGAGGTCTCTAGAGGACCAGGACTAGATGAGGTCTCTAGAGGACCAGGACTAGATGAGGTCTCTAGAGGACCAGGACTACCCTGAGGTCTCTAGAGGACCAGGACTACACTGAGGTCTCTAGAGGACCAGGACTACCCTGAGGTCTCTAGAGGACCAGGACTAGATGAGGTCTCTAGAGGACCAGGACTAGATGAGGTCTCTAGAGGACCAGGACTAGATGAGGTCTCTAGAGGACCAGGACTAGATGAGGTCTCTAGAGGACCAGGACTACCCTGATGTCTCTAGAGGACCAGGACTAGATGAGGTCCCTAGAGGACCAGGACTACCCTGAGGTCTCTAGAGGACCAGGACTACACTGAGGTCTCGAGAGGACCAGGACTAGATGAGGTCTCTAGAGGACCAGGACTAGATGAGGTCTCTAGAGGACCAGGACTAGATGAGGTCTCTAGAGGACCAGGACTACCCTGAGGTCTCTAGAGGACCAGGTCTAGGACCAGGACTACCCAAGGCTGGATCAGAACCAGTAGCTCCAGGTCACTCACTTGAGCAGCGAGTACATGTCCAGCAGGTTGTTCTGGATCGGCGTGCCGGTCACCGCCCAGCGGGCCCCGGCCCTCAGCCGACAGACCGCCATGGAGGTCTGCACCTTGGGGTTCTTGATGTTGTGGGCCTCGTCCAGGACCAGCCGGGCCCAGCTCACTTGGAGCAGAGGGCCCGAGCGTGAGGGCTGAGGAGACGAGGAAGGAAGTGAAAAGTGCAACAGTCACACACACTTCTGAAACATGCTACTGTCCCTTTAAGAACAGCATTGAAGCTGATGACCGCCATGGAGATGAAGTCATGATGATGAAGTCATGGAGATGAAGTCATGGAGATGAAGTCATGATGATGAAGTCATGATGATGAAGTCATGATGATGAAGTCATGGAGATGAAGTCATGATGATGAAGTCATGGAGATGAAGTCATGATGATGAAGTCATGATGATGAAGTCATGGAGATGAAGTCATGATGATGAAGTCATGATGATGAAGTCATGGAGATGAAGTCATGATGATGAAGTCATGGAGATGAAGTCATGGAGATGAAGTCATGATGATGAAGTCATGGAGATGAAGTCATGATGATGAAGTCATGGAGATGAAGTCATGATGATGAAGTCATGATGATGAAGTCATGGAGATGAAGTCATGGAGATGAAGTCATGATGATGAAGTCATGATGATGAAGTCATGGAGATTAAGTCATGATGATGAAGTCATGGAGATGAAGTCATGATGATGAAGTCATGATGATGAAGTCATGGAGATGAAGTCATGATGATGAAGTCATGGAGATGAAGTCATGGAGATGAAGTCATGATGATGAAGTCATGGAGATGAAGTCATGATGATTAAGTCATGATGATGAAGTCATGGAGATGAAGTCATGATGATGAAGTCATGATGATGAAGTCATGGAGATGAAGTCATGGAGATGAAGTCATGATGATGAAGTCATGATGATGAAGTCATGGAGATGAAGTCATGATGATGAAGTCATGGAGATGAAGTCATGATGATGAAGTCATGGAGATGAAGTCATGATGATGAAGTCATGATGATGAAGTCATGGAGATGAAGTCATGGAGATGAAGTCATGATGATGAAGTCATGATGATGAAGTCATGGAGATGAAGTCATGGAGATGAAGTCATGATGATGAAGTCATGGAGATGAAGTCATGGAGATGAAGTCATGGAGATGAAGTCATGGAGATGAAGTCATGATGATGAAGTCATGGAGATGAAGTCATGGAGATGAAGTCATGATGATGAAGTCATGATGATGAAGTCATGGAGATGAAGTCATGATGATGAAGTCATGGAGATGAAGTCATGATGATGAAGTCATGGAGATGAAGTCATGATGATGAAGTCATGATGATGAAGTCATGGAGATGAAGTCATGGAGATGAAGTCATGATGATGAAGTCATGATGATGAAGTCATGATGATGAAGTCATGGAGATTAAGTCATGATGATGAAGTCATGGAGATGAAGTCATGATGATGAAGTCATGATGATGAAGTCATGGAGATGAAGTCATGATGATGAAGTCATGGAGATGAAGTCATGGAGATGAAGTCATGATGATGAAGTCATGGAGATGAAGTCATGGAGATGAAGTCATGATGATGAAGTCATGGAGATGAAGTCATGGAGATGAAGTCATGATGATGAAGTCATGATGATGAAGTCATGGAGATTAAGTCATGATGATGAAGTCATGGAGATGAAGTCATGATGATGAAGTCATGATGATGAAGTCATGGAGATGAAGTCATGGAGATGAAGTCATGATGATGAAGTCATGATGATGAAGTCATGATGATGAAGTCATGGAGATGAAGTCATGATGATGAAGTCATGATGATGAAGTCATGATGATGAAGTCATGATGATGAAGTCATGATGATGAAGTCATGATGATGAAGTCATGATGATGAAGTCATGATGATGAAGTCATGGACACAGTGTGAACTACTCACCACTTCATCAGAACCTCTGCTGGGGTTCTCAGAGTCCTCCTTCTGGACCGGAACCTCCTTGGAGACCAGACCGTATGTGGTCACCACCATGTCATGGTCAGCCAGCCTGAGGGGAGGAGGCGGAGCTTAAGACTGACCACTGAACACTGACGTCCTGGAGATGGTCAAGAAGAGCTTCTAGAGGCCAGAGAGACACGGACAAGGGGGGGGGGTGTCTCTGTGTGTCTCTCTGTGTGTCTCTGCGTGTGTGTCTGTGTGTGTGTCTCTCTGTGTGTCTCTGTGTGTGTCTCTGTGTGTGTGTGTGTCTGTGTGTGTCTGTGTGTGTCTCTGTGTGTGTCTGTGTGTGTGTGTGTCTGTGTGTGTGTCTGTGTGTGTGTCTGTGTGTGTCTGTGTGTGTGTCTGTGTGTGTGTCTGTGTGTGTCTCTGTGTGTGTCTCTGTGTGTGTCTCTGTGTGTGTCTCTGTGTGTCTCTGTGTGTGTCTCTGTGTGTGTCTCTGTGTGTGTCTCTGTGTGTGTCTCTGTGTGTGTCTCTGTGTGTCTCTCTCTGTGTGTCTCTCTGTGTGTCTCTCTGTGTGTCTCTCTGTGTGTCTCTCTGTGTGTCTCTCTGTGTGTCTCTGTGTGTCTCTGTGTGTCTCTCTGTGTCTCTGTGTGTCTCTGTGTGTGTCTCTGTGTGTGTCTGTCTCTGTGTGTGTGTGTCTCTGTGTGTGTCTCTGTGTGTGTCTGTGTGTCTGTGTGTGTCTCTGTGTGTGTGTCTCTGTGTGTCTCTGTGTGTGTCTCTGTCTGTGTGTGTCTCTGTCTGTGTGTGTCTCTGTCTGTGTGTGTCTCTGTCTGTGTGTGTCTCTGTCTGTGTGTGTCTCTGTTTGTGTCTGTGTGTGTGTGTCTCTCTGTGTGTCTCTGTGTGTCTGTGTCTCTCTGTGTGTCTCTCTGTGTGTCTCTCTGTGTGTCTCTGTGTGTGTCTCTGTGTGCGTCTCTGTGTGTGTCTCTCTGTGTGTCTCTCTGTGTGTCTCTGTGTGTGTGTGTGTGTCTCTGTGTGTCTCTGTGTGTGTGTGTGTGTGTCTCTGTGTGTGTGTGTGTGTGTCTCTGTGTGTGTGTGTGTGTGTGTGTGTGTGTCTCTGTGTGTGTGTGTGTGTGTGTGTGTGTCTGTGTGTGTGTGTGTCTCTGTGTGTCTCTGTGTGTGTGTGTGTGTGTCTCTGTGTGTGTGTGTCTCTGTCTGTGTGTCTGTCTGTGTGTCTCTGTGTGTGTGTGTGTGTGTCTCTGTGTGTGTGTGTGTGTCCTCACACTCGGGCCCTCCTCTCCCGGGTGGAGCCGTGGTACAGGTACACCGTCAGCCTGCCCGTCTTCACGTGCCGCTCCACCTCCCTCTTCCAGTGGTGCACCAGGGAGGCGGGGCAGACCACCAGGGTTCCCCTGGAGACCACCAGGCTGCGGTCTGGAGGTCAGGAGGTCAGGAGGTCAGGGCTCCAAGTCTGATATGTTGTGTCCTTCAATGAGGAATCATCGTTTAAAGTTACCGGCTTTGGAGATCCAGCTCTCCTCCTTCTCCTTCTTCTTCTGCTCCTCCTCCTCCTTGGTCTTCTGGGCCAGCATGAGGGCGATGACGGTCAGGGTCTTGCCCAGACCCATGTCGTCTGCTGCAGCCACAAGAGGAGACTCTACTGTCTGACACTAGAACATGAGACTCTACTGTCTGACACTAGAACACGAGACTCTACTGTCTGACACTAGAACACGACTCTACTGTCTGACACTAGAACACGAGACTCTACTGTCTGACACTAGAACACGACTCTACTGTCTGACACTAGAACATGACAAGACTCTACTGTCTGACACTAGAACACGAGGAGACTCTACTGTCTGACACTAGAACACGAGGAGACTCTACTGTCTGACACTAGAACACGAGGAGACTCTACTGTCTGACACTAGACTCTACTGTCTGACACTAGAACACGAGGAGACTCTACTGTCTGACACTAGAACACGAGGAGACTCTACTGTCTGACACTAGAACACGAGGAGACTCTACTGTCTGACACTAGAACACGAGGAGACTCTACTGTCTGACACTAGAACACGAGGAGACTCTACTGTCTGACACTAGAACACGAGGAGACTCTACTGTCTGACACTAGAACACGAGGAGACTCTACTGTCTGACACTAGAACATGAGACTCTACTGTCTGACACTAGAACATGAGACTCTACTGTCTGACACTAGAACACGAGGAGACTCTACTGTCTGACACTAGAACATGACAAGACTCTACTGTCTGACACTAGAACACGAGGAGACTCTACTGTCTGACACTAGAACATGACAAGACTCTACTGTCTGACACTAGAACATGAGACTCTACTGTCTGACACTAGAACACGAGGAGACTCTACTGTCTGACACTAGAACACGAGGAGACTCTACTGTCTGACACTAGAACACGAGGAGACTCTACTGTCTGACACTAGAACACGAGGAGACTCTACTGTCTGACACTAGAACACGAGGAGACTCTACTGTCTGACACTAGAACACGAGGAGACTCTACAGTCTGACACTAGAACATGAGGAGACTCTACTGTCTGACACTAGAACATGAGACTCTACTGTCTGACACTAGAACATGAGACTCTACTGTCTGACACTAGAACATGAGACTCTACTGTCTGACACTAGAACATGAGACTCTACTGTCTGACACTAGAACACGAGGAGACTCTACTGTCTGACACTAGAACACGAGGAGACTCTACTGTCTGACACTAGAACACGAGGAGACTCTACTGTCTGACACTAGAACACGAGGAGACTCTACTGTCTGACACTAGAACACGATGACTCTACTGTCTGACACTAGAACACGATGACTCTACTGTCTGACACTAGAACACGAGGAGACTCTACTGTCTGACACTAGAACACGAGGAGACTCTACTGTCTGACACTAGAACACGAGGAGACTCTACTGTCTGACACTAGAACACGAGGAGACTCTACTGTCTGACACTAGAACATGAGGAGACTCTACTGTCTGACACTAGAACACGAGGAGACTCTACTGTCTGACACTAGAACATGAGGAGACTCTACTGTCTGACACTAGAACATGAGACTCTACTGTCTGACACTAGAACATGAGGAAACTCTACTGTCTGACACTAGAACATGAGACTCTACTGTCTGACACTAGAACACGAGGAGACTCTACTGTCTGACACTAGAACACGAGGAGACTCTACTGTCTGACACTAGAACACGAGGAGACTCTACTGTCTGACACTAGAACACGAGGAGACTCTACTGTCTGACACTAGAACACGAGGAGACTCTACTGTCTGACACTAGAACACGAGGAGACTCTACTGTCTGACACTAGAACACGAGGAGACTCTACTGTCTGACACTAGAACACGAGGAGACTCTACTGTCTGACACTAGAACATAATGACTCTACTGTCTGACACTAGAACATAAGACTCTACTGTCTGACACTAGAACATGAGGAGACTCTACAGTCTGACACTAGAACATGAGACTCTACTGTCTGACACTAGAACATGAGACTCTACTGTCTGACACTAGAACATGAGACTCTACTGTCTGACACTAGAACATGAGACTCTACTGTCTGACACTAGAACATGAGACTCTACTGTCTGACACTAGAACATGAGACTCTACTGTCTGACACTAGAACACGAGGAGACTCTACTGTCTGACACTAGAACACGAGGAGACTCTACTGTCTGACACTAGAACACGAGGAGACTCTACTGTCTGACACTAGAACACGAGGAGACTCTACTGTCTGACACTAGAACACGATGACTCTACTGTCTGACACTAGAACACGATGACTCTACTGTCTGACACTAGAACACGAGGAGACTCTACTGTCTGACACTAGAACACGAGGAGACTCTACTGTCTGACACTAGAACACGAGGAGACTCTACTGTCTGACACTAGAACACGAGGAGACTCTACTGTCTGACACTAGAACACGAGGAGACTCTACTGTCTGACACTAGAACATGAGACTCTACTGTCTGACACTAGAACACGAGGAGACTCTACTGTCTGACACTAGAACATGAGGAGACTCTACTGTCTGACACTAGAACATGAGACTCTACTGTCTGACACTAGAACATGAGGAAACTCTACTGTCTGACACTAGAACATGAGACTCTACTGTCTGACACTAGAACACGAGGAGACTCTACTGTCTGACACTAGAACACGAGGAGACTCTACTGTCTGACACTAGAACACGAGGAGACTCTACTGTCTGACACTAGAACACGAGGAGACTCTACTGTCTGACACTAGAACACGAGGAGACTCTACTGTCTGACACTAGAACACGAGGAGACTCTACTGTCTGACACTAGAACACGAGGAGACTCTACTGTCTGACACTAGAACACGAGGAGACTACTGTCTGACACTAGAACATAATGACTCTACTGTCTGACACTAGAACATAAGACTCTACTGTCTGACACTAGAACATGAGGAGACTCTACAGTCTGACACTAGAACATGAGACTCTACTGTCTGACACTAGAACATGAGACTCTACTGTCTGACACTAGAACATGAGACTCTACTGTCTGACACTAGAACATGAGACTCTACTGTCTGACACTAGAACATGAGACTCTACTGTCTGACACTAGAACATGAGACTCTACTGTCTGACACTAGAACACGAGGAGACTCTACTGTCTGACACTAGAACACGAGGAGACTCTACTGTCTGACACTAGAACACGAGGAGACTCTACTGTCTGACACTAGAACACGAGGAGACTCTACTGTCTGACACTAGAACACGAGGAGACTCTACTGTCTGACACTAGAACACGAGGAGACTCTACTGTCTGACACTAGAACACGAGGAGACTCTACTGTCTGACACTAGAACACGAGGAGACTCTACTGTCTGACACTAGAACACGAGGAGACTCTACTGTCTGACACTAGAACACGAGGAGACTCTACTGTCTGACACTAGAACACGAGGAGACTCTACAGTCTGACACTAGAACATGAGGAGACTCTACTGTCTGACACTAGAACACGAGGAGACTACTGTCTGACACTAGAACACGAGGAGACTCTACTGTCTGAAACTAGAACACGAGGAGACTCTACTGTCTGACACTAGAACATGAGGAAACTCTACTGTCTGACACTAGAACATGAGGAAACTCTACTGTCTGACACTAGAACATGAGACTCTACTGTCTGACACTAGAACATGAGACTCTACTGTCTGACACTAGAACATGAGACTCTACTGTCGGACACTAGAACACGATGACTACTGTCTGACACTAGAACACGAGGAGACTCTACTGTCTGACACTAGAACACGAGGAGACTCTACTGTCTGACACTAGAACATGAGGAGACTCTACTGTCTGACACTAGAACATGAGGAGACTCTACTGTCTGACACTAGAACATGAGACTCTACTGTCTGACACTAGAACACGAGGAGACTCTACTGTCTGACACTAGAACACGAGGAGACTCTACTGTCTGACACTAGAACACGAGGAGACTCTACTGTCTGACACTAGAACACGAGGAGACTCTACTGTCTGACACTAGAACACGAGGAGACTCTACTGTCTGACACTAGAACACGATGACTCTACTGTCTGACACTAGAACACGATGACTCTACTGTCTGACACTAGAACACGAGGAGACTCTACTGTCTGACACTAGAACACGAGGAGACTCTACTGTCTGACACTAGAACATGAGGAGACTCTACTGTCTGACACTAGAACATGAGGAGACTCTACTGTCTGACACTAGAACATGACGAGACTCTACTGTCTGACACTAGAACATGACAAGACTCTACTGTCTGACACTAGAACACGAGGAGACTCTACTGTCTGACACTAGAACACGAGGAGACTCTACTGTCTGACACTAGAACACGAGGAGACTCTACTGTCTGACACTAGAACACGAGGAGACTACTGTCTGACACTAGAACACGAGGAGACTCTACTGTCTGACACTAGAACACGAGGAGACTCTACTGTCTGACACTAGAACACGAGGAGACTCTACTGTCTGACACTAGAACATGAGGAGACTACTGTCTGACACTAGAACATGAGGAAACTCTACTGTCTGACACTAGAACATGAGACTCTACTGTCTGACACTAGAACACGAGACTCTACTGTCTGACACTAGAACACGAGGAGACTCTACTGTCTGACACTAGAACACGAGGAGACTCTACTGTCTGACACTAGAACACGAGGAGACTCTACTGTCTGACACTAGAACACGAGGAGACTCTACTGTCTGACACTAGAACACGAGGAGACTCTACTGTCTGACACTAGAACACGAGGAGACTCTACTGTCTGACACTAGAACACGAGGAGACTCTACTGTCTGACACTAGAACACGAGGAGACTCTACTGTCTGACACTAGAACACGAGGAGACTCTACTGTCTGACACTAGAACACGAGGAGACTCTACTGTCTGACACTAGAACACGAGGAGACTCTACTGTCTGACACTAGAACATAATGACTCTACTGTCTGACACTAGAACACGAGGAGACTCTACTGTCTGACACTAGAACACGAGGAGACTCTACTGTCTGACACTAGAACATGAGACTCTACTGTCTGACACTAGAACACGAGGAGACTCTACTGTCTGACACTAGAACGAGGAGACTCTACTGTCTGACACTAGAACATGAGGAGACTCTACTGTCTGACACTAGAACATGAGACTCTACTGTCTGACACTAGAACATGAGGAGACTCTACTGTCTGACACTAGAACATGAGGAGACTCTACTGTCTGACACTAGAACACGAGGAGACTCTACTGTCTGACACTAGAACACGATGACTCTACTGTCTGACACTAGAACATGAGGAGACTCTACTGTCTGACACTAGAACACGAGGAGACTCTACTGTCTGACACTAGAACATGAGACTCTACTGTCTGACACTAGAACACGAGGAGACTCTACTGTCTGAAACTAGAACACGAGGAGACTCTACTGTCTGACACTAGAACATGAGGAAACTCTACTGTCTGACACTAGAACATGAGACTCTACTGTCTGACACTAGAACATGAGACTCTACTGTCTGACACTAGAACACGAGGAGACTCTACTGCCTGACACTAGAACACGAGGAGACTCTACTGTCTGACACTAGAACACGAGGAGACTCTACTGTCTGACACTAGAACACGAGGAGACTCTACTGTCTGACACTAGAACGAGGAGACTCTACTGTCTGACACTAGAACATGAGGAGACTCTACTGTCTGACACTAGAACACGAGGAGACTCTACTGTCTGACACTAGAACATGAGACTCTACTGTCTGACACTAGAACATGAGACTCTACTGTCTGACACTAGAACATGAGGAGACTCTACTATCTGACACTAGAACATGAGGAGACTCTACTGTCTGACACTAGAACACGAGGAGACTCTACTGTCTGACACTAGAACACGAGGAGACTCTACTGTCTGACACTAGAACACGATGACTCTACTGTCTGACACTAGAACACGAGGAGACTCTACTGTCTGACACTAGAACACGAGGAGACTCTACTGTCTGACACTAGAACACGAGGAGACTCTACTGTCTGACACTAGAACATGAGGAGACTCTACTGTCTGACACTAGAACATGAGGAGACTCTACTGTCTGACACTAGAACATGAGGAGACTCTACTGTCTGACACTAGAACACGAGGACTCTACTGTCTGACACTAGAACATGAGACTCTACTGTCGGACACTAGAACATGAGGAGACTCTACTGTCTGACACTAGAACACGAGTAGACTCTACTGTCTGACACTAGAACACGAGGAGACTCTACTGTCTGACACTAGAACATGAGGAGACTCTACTGTCTGACACTAGAACATGAGGAGACTCTACTGTCTGACACTAGAACATGAGGAGACTCTACTGTCTGACACTAGAACACGAGGACTCTACTGTCTGACACTAGAACATGAGACTCTACTGTCGGACACTAGAACACGAGGAGACTCTACTGTCTGACACTAGAACACGAGGAGACTCTACTGTCTGACACTAGAACACGAGGAGACTCTACTGTCTGACACTAGAACACGAGGAGACTCTACTGTCGGACACTAGAACATGAGGAGACTCTACTGTCTGACACTAGAACACGAGGAGACTCTACTGTCTGACACTAGAACACGAGGAGACTCTACTGTCTGACACTAGAACACGAGGAGACTCTACTGTCTGACACTAGAACACGAGGAGACTCTACTGTCTGACACTAGAACATGAGGACTCTACTGTCTGACACTAGAACATGAGGAGACTCTACTGTCTGACACTAGAACATGAGGAGACTCTACTGTCTGACACTAGAACATGAGACTCTACTGTCTGACACTAGAACACGAGGAGACTCTACTGTCTGACACTAGAACACGAGGAGACTCTACTGTCTGACACTAGAACACGAGGAGACTCTACTGTCTGACACTAGAACACGAGGAGACTCTACTGTCTGACACTAGAACACGAGGAGACTCTACTGTCTGACACTAGAACACGAGGAGACTCTACTGTCTGACACTAGAACACGAGGAGACTCTACTGTCTGACACTAGAACATGATGACTCTACTGTCTGACACTAGAACATGAGACTCTACTGTCTGACACTAGAACATGAGACTCTACTGTCTGACACTAGAACATGAGACTCTACTGTCTGACACTAGAACATGAGACTCTACTGTCTGACACTAGAACATGAGGAGACTCTACTGTCTGACACTAGAACATGAGACTCTACTGTCTGACACAGCCTTAGAGATAGAGTAAGGAGTAGGGATGGGTATCGTTTGGGTTTTTTCCGATACCGGTGCTAAACCGGTACTTTTAAAACGATACCGGTGCCTAAACGGTGCCTGAACCGATGCTTTTTTTTTTAAACGCACATTGAGGACATTAAAAACCTCTTGGGCCATATTCCCTGTAGAAGCCGTTATCATGGAGCACTGACACACAACGGATATCAGACCGTTAACAGACACAATGTTCTCCGTTATATGATGTGATATGTATTGTCATGTGCAGACTTTATAGGGTTAACCTGTCACTGTGTTGATGGGCAAAGAGAACAACCAATCAGAGGGACTGAAGATGACACGTGACAAATAAAGTTTTGCTTCTGACAGCGAGAGTTACACTGAAACAAAGTGACGCCCCCGGTCTTTATTCCTCCGTCATTATATTCCCGGTAACACCGGGTATACAGCCGGGATCGCTGGACACCAACACACCTGCTGACAGACTGTCACGCTCGTAGCTAGCGCTAGCTACGAGCTAGCTTAAACATGGTTATAATGGATAATTTATTATTTCTTGGGCTACTTTTATGAATGCAAGACTTGCAATCAACGATACGGCACTAATCTGAGTTCAGGCTGCTCGTCATAATCGGTCTCCACGTGTTCAGGGGACCGGTGACGGTCTCCCCGCCGCGCCCAGCCTGACCAGGGTTGCCAGGTCTGTGTGACAAAACCAGCCCAATGGCCAATCAAAACCAGCCCAAAACCAGCCCAATGGCCAATAAAACCAGCCCAAAAACCAGCCCAATATCAGAACTCAAAATATGCCCGTGCCAAACCATATACACTGCTTTTAAAGTCCAACAGCATTGCTATCATTGCCAAATGTATTGTAATATCTACAAAGTAACAACATATGTTTAGTTTGCCAGCATTAAAAGCAGTTTTCCCTAAACAGTTATTTCACCTATGTCCTAAAATGGCCTTGTGTAATTAGATACAGTATGTTATCATAAATAAAATGTGTGTATGTGCTGATCTGGAGTCAGTTTGGTAGGATTTGGGTATAAATAAATTATTTCATTTAAAATATGGATTTTTATTTAAAGATATTCATGTAATTTGCATGCAAAATAGGTCTACCCGAACCAGCGGACAAAAAATTCAACCCGCGGCAACACTTCAAAAGTAGCCCAATTCCGCGGGAAAACCGCGGACCTGGCAACACTGAGCCTGACGCTGGTGTGCTCTACACGGGCTCACAGTCACACACGGCCACGCCTCCGCTGTCAAAGTTAAATATGATAGGCTATCGTAACCTGCTGACAGGGCGGAGTCACCAGAGAAGTTCACAACAATAGTTTTTTTCAATTTCAATCGGCTCAGGCACCGGAAAGAAGCACCGGAATGTGCGTTGCGTTTCGGTCCGGGTAATACCGGTTGTATTGGAACCGGTACCACATTGGCACCGGTTTCCGGTACCCAACCCTAGTAAGGAGATGAGGTTCCTCTAGGAGCCTTAGAGATAGAGGAAGGAGATGAGGTTCCTCTGGGAGCCTTAGCAGGGCTCCAGACTAACTTTTTTAACTAGGAGCACAGTCGCTCCTAACTTAAAATGTTAGGGGCGCAAGCAGAAAATTTAGGGGCGCACTTTTTCCTGGGTCAAAATGGGTCTTGGGTGGTCCCAAAAAAAATTTACAAGCGCTACGCGCGCACCTTCTATTCATGCAGTCGAGCTATTGAGTGCGTGATCAGCAGCTGGCCGCTCTGCCGTGATACGCACACAGGTGAGCACACCTCCTTGAAACATACTATTGAGAACATATTCGCTGACATGAACCTGATGAACACAGTTGTTTTTTGTTTTTTCAACGCAGACTTTTTTGCCTTAGGCGCTGGATTTGTCATAGGCGCTCGGAAAACGCTTAGGCGCTACCAAATTTTCTCTGCAGGAAAAACCCTGACACACTATAAATCGACTTGCAAAGTTTTCCCATCATTTTTACTGTATTACTGATAAATAATTTGACAATATACAATCTTATGCCTGTTTGCCTTCATGAACTGCAAAACATTCACAACAGAGAACTCTTCAGAAGTTACTGTATTGAGTTTCAACATATTTGAAGAGAAAACATACCTTGTGCATGTTGCACTTCGATGTGGCCAATCAAAACATTTGTTGGTTTCTAGAGATGCACCGATCAGGTTTTTGGTGCCGATCACCGATCACTGAAATCAGTATCTGCCGATCACCGATAATACCGATCACTGAAATCAGTATCTGCCGATCCGATAATACCAATCACCGATCACGGTGTTGATTGAAGCATTCTATTTATTGTGTAGCATTATTGCCTAGGACTATGAGGAAATACATATATAAAGCAACTCAAACATTAAAGAAATTACCGATTTCTTTAAACATTTAGAACTTTTACTTTGAAAAATTTCCTAATTGATACATTAAAATTGTTTGATTGCTATTGTAGTGCATTTCAGATATGTATGGAACACATCTGCATCATTCATTTCCTGAAACTCTTGGGGAAATCTATATACAGGACTTTTCTTAACATACAAAAGACTGACTAATTTTTATAAACTCTTCCTTGGTACAGTAAACATTTTTAATGTTAGCATAATTTAAGCTAAATCTCAGAAACTATCTATAAAGATACAACATCAGTTCATTGTTTACTTTTATATGTTAGTGTATGATTTGTCGACATCTTATTTTGATAAACGGATGTTGTTTCACGTGGTTCTTTCCGCTAACTTTGCAAAACCGGATGTTGTCACTTAAATCCTTCCGCTAACGTTATCAAAACCCTCGCGCGCTCCCGATCGAATGCGTTTACCGTGAGCATCAGTCTCTAGGGGCAGACATGTGAGAGTCGGCTGAGTCGACCCAGAGATTCAACTCGGGGGACGGGGACGCCGCTCGGTGGTGAGGATCCCCTCGCCCTCGTTGCGTCTCCGCTGCGGTGCGCCTCTTTTCACACATTAGCCTATAGCCCCCCCCCCCCCACTCTCACACACAGGCCAGCCTTCTTCTTCTTCGGTTTTCGTCTCCTTTCTTCTTCTTCTGGAGTTAATGTCGGTTAGCAAACCAGTCATTCAGGCATTACCGCTAACTATAGTGGGCTGAAGTGTAGAACAAGTTTGTAAACAACAAAAATATTTAATAACAAAAAAAAGAAATCTGCTAATTTACTGGTCGCAAATGCGCGAGTTGATGAAAAATTTACTCGCACTGTGTCTAATTTTAGGCGCAAAATGCGACCATTTGGTCGCAGTCTGGAGCCCTGCTTAGAGATAGAGGAAGGAGATGAGGTTCCTCTAGGAGCCTTAGAGCTAGAGTAAGGAGATGAGGTTCCTCTAGGAGCCTTAGAGATAGAGGAAGGAGATGAGGTTCCTCTAGGAGCCTTAGAGCTAGAGTAAGGAGATGAGGTTCCTCTAGGAGCCTTAGAGATAGAGGAAGGAGATGAGGTTCCTCTAGGAGCCTTAGAGATAGAGGAAGGAGATGAGGTTCCTCTAAGAGCCTTAGAGATAGAGGAAGGAGATGAGGTTCCTCTAGGAGCCTTAGAGCTAGAGTAAGGAGATGAGGTTCCTCTAGGAGCCTTAGAGATAGAGGAAGGAGATGAGGTTCCTCTAGGAGCCTTAGAGATAGAGGAAGGAGATGAGGTTCCTCTAGGAGCCTTAGAGCTAGAGTAAGGAGATGAGGTTCCTCTAGGAGCCTTTGAGATAGAGGAAGGAGATGAGGTTCCTCTGTAGGAGCCTTAGAGATAGAGGAAGGAGATGAGGTTCCTCTGTAGGAGCCTTAGAGATAGAGTAAGGAGATGAGGTTCCTCTGTAGGAGCCTTAGAGATAGAGTAAGGAGATGAGGTTCCTCTAGGAGCCTTAGAGATAGAGTAAGGAGATGAGGTTCCTCTAGGAGCCTTAGAGATAGAGGAAGGAGATGAGGTTCCTCTAGGAGCCTTAGAGATAGAGTAAGGAGATGAGGTTCCTCTGTAGGAGCCTTAGAGATAGAGTAAGGAGATGAGGTTCCTCTAGGAGCCTTAGAGATAGAGTAAGGAGATGAGGTTCCTCTAGGAGCCTTAGAGATAGAGTAAGGAGATGAGGTTCCTCTAGGAGCCTTAGAGATAGAGGAAGGAGATGAGGTTCCTCTAGGAGCCTTAGAGATAGAGGAAGGAGATGAGGTTCCTCTAGGAGCCTTAGAGATAGAGGAAGGAGATGAGGTTCCTCTAGGAGCCTTAGAGATAGAGTAAGGAGATGAGGTTCCTCTGTAGGAGCCTTAGAGATAGAGTAAGGAGATGAGGTTCCTCTAGGAGCCTTAGAGAGAGTAAGGAGATGAGGTTCCTCTAGGAGCCTTAGAGATAGAGTAAGGAGATGAGGTTCCTCTAGGAGCCTTAGAGATAGAGTAAGGAGATGAGGTTCCTCTAGGAGCCTTAGAGATAGAGGAAGGAGATGAGGTTCCTCTGTAGGAGCCTTAGAGATAGAGGAAGGAGATGAGGTTCCTCTAGGAGCCTTAGAGATAGAGGAAGGAGATGAGGTTCCTCTAGGAGCCTTAGAGATAGAGGAAGGAGATGAGGTTCCTCTAGGAGCCTTAGAGATAGAGGAAGGAGATGAGGTTCCTCCTGGACCCTTTAGAGGTCTACCAGGTCCACTAGGAGGAGGCCCTGAGGAAGACCAGGACCCGCTGGAGGGCTCGTATCTCCCAGCTGGCCTGAAGGCCTCTGGACCTCCAGAATGAGATGGAAGGTGTTGGTGGTGAGAGGAAGTCTGTCTCAGCTACTGGACCTGCTGCCTGAGACCAGACCAGGACCAAGAGGACCAAGAGGTCCAAGAGGACTAAGAGGTCCAAGAGGTCCAAGAGGTCCAAGAGGACCAAGAGGACTAAGAGGACTAAGAGGTCCAAGAGGACTTAAAGGACCAAGAGGACTAAGAGGTCCAAGAGGACTAAAAGGACCAAGAGGACTAAAAGGACCAAGAGGACTAAGAGGTCCAAGAGGACTAAGAGGTCTAAGAGGTCCAAGAGGACTAAGAGGTCCAAGAGGACCAAGAGGATCAAGAGGACCAAGAGGACTAAGAGGTCCAAGAGGACCAAGAGGACGTTAGACATGATAACAGGATTATTTAACCCTTTAATAAACAATAACTTACCCAGAATTCCTCCACAGGGGTTCTGGTTCTCTCTCCAGAGCAGCCAGGCCAGAGCACTCCTCTGATGGGCCAGGAGCACCACCTGACAGCCAATCACAAGAGGGCAATGTTCTCACGGCTCTGGGCCAATCACAAGAGCACCCGGTGATCGGTGGGGCTCACCTTGATGCCGTTGGGGTCTGGAGCCTCGTCCTCGGGGGCGGGGCAGGACTCCTGTGATTGGTGCAGATGGTCGATGGTCTCACAGGTTGCGTTCTTCACGGCCAGCAGACGGTTCTCCGTCATCCGGCCGCCGTAGAAGGCCTGGACCTGTGAGCCTGGGGGGGGGGGGGGGGGGGGGGGTCATGAAGTGAGACGTCTCCCTCCAGAAGACAGACATGTCCTCCACCTTTGGCCCCGCCTACCTCCACCCATCTGGCTGGAGCCCATCCGGAGCCCCTGGGAGCTGCTGGGAGGTGGGGGGAAGGGCAGCAGGATGGAGCGGTGCACATGGAGGCCCCCCCGACCGCCTCCACCCGCAGGCCCAGGGGGAGTGGGCGTGTCCCTGTGAACTACAGGAACACCACCGATCACCTCAAAAGACTGAACTGTAATCCTGATTTAAATCAAGGATTCCTCCTCCTGCAGGAGCGATGCCTTACCAGGAGGAGCAGAGAGGAGCAGAGCCTCCAGCGCCTCCTCCAGCTCCTTCACCTGAGACCTCAAACGCTCCCCGTGGTCTGGCAGAGCGGCCACGTTCACCACAGACAGAGTGGCCTTCAGGAGGAGAGGGGGGGGGAGGAGGAGGGAGGAGTGAGAGGAGGAGGAGGAGTGAGGGGAGAGGGAGAGGAGGAGGAGGAGTGAGGGGAGAGGGAGAGGAGGAGGAGGGAGTAGTGAGAGGAGGAGGAGGAGTGAGAGGAGGAGGAGTGAGGGGAGAGGGAGAGGAGGAGTGAGAGGAGGCTCCAACAGCACTGATGCATGTGACCCTGCTTTTTTAAATATATATAAATATATATATATAGAGAGAGAGAAAAAAAACATATAATAAATAATATGTTATATATTATATGTAATATATAACATATACTATATTATTTATATTATATACAATCCTATAGAACATATATGAGATGTTATATCCGGGCAGTGAAGGTAACATCTGGTCGTGTTCTTGTATGTTTACCTTCTTCTGCTGCAGCTGAGCCGAGAGCCGGCCCTGCAGCTCTCTGGGGTCGGCCGGCTGACCTTTGACCTTACACGCCGGCTGGAACCCGGCGAAGGCCGTCAGCGTCTTCTGGACGGCCGCAACAGGAGGAGTCTTCTGAGTGGCAGGTTTCACCGACACCACCACCACGTCCTCCTCCTCCTCCTCCTCCTCCTCCTGGGGGGGAGGCAAGGCCTTGGGAGGACGCCAGGAGGCCGGATCAGCCTTACCACTGGAGGTAGAAACCTCCTCCTCAGTCTGGTTCTCCTCAGTCTGGTCCTCCTCAGTCTGGTCCTCCTCAGTCTGGTCCTCCTCAGTCTGGTCCTCCTCAGTCTGGTCCTCCTCAGTCTGGTTCTCCATCAGCACCCCCCCACTGCCAGCCGCGAGCCGGTTCTCCTCCTCATCTGAAACTCTCTTCTTCATCTTCATCCCCGGGGGAAGAGGTTTTCCTCGGTGAGAGTGCACCGCCTCCTCCACGTTTTCCTTCTGGTGGCGTTCTCCTCCTGCGGCCTCTGGCCCCGCCTCCCCCCCCCCACCGCGCTGCCTCCTCCCCTCAGAGTCGCTGTCCGACTTGCCGGGGGCCCTGAAGGGGTTTCTCTGGTTCCTCTGGGGCCGCGTGTCGGACAGAGGGTTCCTCTTCTCCTTCTCGGGCTGCAATGACGGAAGACGTCACACTTTACAAACAGGAAGCAGATAGAACGGGGGGGGGGGGGGGGGGCTACACAGGTGTGTGCATATTTAACATAGAAGAGATAATGGTATTTAAAGTATTCAGCACACGCCGCCGTCTTACTTTCCAAGGCACGTTTCCACACCACTTCTGGCCTGCTTTTTTACCCACAATGCACCTGAAGAACAACCTGGAAAAGGAGCACAGTTTGAGTTCTGTGGCTGATGACGCTCTCCACCCAACACCCACGAGCTGCACCTGTGGCTCTGCTGCTGCCGGCTGGAGGCGAGCGCTTGGAGCTCCACCATGGAGTCTTCATGGAGGAGGCAGTGGGACGGGGGGATTCTGGAGGAGGGGACAGACAACAGGACTCGAACAGTGCAAAGTCCACCCGAAACACAACAGTGTATGACGTCATGGGGAGTGTGATTCTCATCAGAGCTGCGAGCAGAACTGTGTACACTAAGTTGAACTACACTATGCCACTAGTTTGTTTATTATCCCCCCCACACCTCATGACGTCAACACTCGTCCTCACCGTGCCACGTGACTGAAGTCGCAGCCCTGCTTGTCCACACAGACGTAGAAGCTTCTTCCCTGGCTGGGTCCTTCTCGGAGACCCGTCTTCAACATGCACACGCTGCCTGTGGAGGAGCCGCCGTGAACCCGTCAGCTCGACACGAGGTGGTAACACAACTCAACGCGTACCTTTAGACTCTAGAACCACCTTTACCTTGGGGAGACTTACCGTGCACAGGACATAAAACCTCCTCCATTGTCCTTACGCACTGTCAGTTGCCGGCATTGAAAAGTTAGCCTTTTCGTATCGACCAATCACAGCAGTCCTAAAGTCACATCCGGTGAAGAGAATACCAGTTTAAAAGTTGACGTACTGATGAGTTAATACAAATCACTTATTTCTGCCATAGAAGTATATATAAACACTCATACATAACATTATGTAGACTGAATAAGAACGTTGGCATAAAAATAATGAAAACTCGACCGCAAACTAACGTTGAATCTCTCCATGACTTTTATTGTGAAATATGTGTAGCGCAAGGCCGTTAAACCGGATGTATTTCAAACTGGTGTTTCCCAAAAAGTAGTTTGGCACGAATTTAAAACATGTATATTCTAAAAAGTATGTGGTTGACATATAATTTAACGTTATACGAACACATTTCAAATCAAATTAAAAAGGGTCCAGGCATTTGAAAAAAGAAAAAGACGGTTAAACCACATTACCCACAATGCAACAACTGATTTATTTTCTCTCGCGGGCTTTCTTTTCCTATGGCGGCAGTCTTCGAAATGTAATGTCAGTTATGTTTCTAAAACGCACTTTTCCCGCCCAGTAACACGACTTGTCGCACACACTACAGATACACACCATGTTGTTATTCCTACATTCATGTTGCTGATGTATTTGCCTCGTCGCGACAGCTTAACACCGGTTTAAAACACTTGTTGTGTATCTCAACCAGCCCGGTGTTACGGTTCAACAAGCGACCGTGTTAACTGGCGACGCACAGCCGAATGCGCCCGCTGTTGTCATGGTTACGACCGCCTTTGGAAAAATAGGAAGGGAGCCTGTATAGCTGTCCTCGTGAATGCCGTGCTGTTTAACTTACAATACAGCATCAAACCCTTTCATATATATATATATATATACATATATATGTGCATATATATATTATATATATATGTATATATATGTGTGTGTATATATATATACATATATATGTGTGTATATATATATATACATATATATATATATGTATATATAACACGGGCTACGTGTGCCTTTCCTGTTTTTCAACAGGCGCGTTCGCTGAAGTTATCCAGTTCACACGGTCGCCTGTTAAACCGTAACACCGGAATTGAGAGCGACGTATCGCGTCAACCGGATACTAGTATATAGTGTTCTGGTACCGGGCGTCACCTGGCGCGCGTGCTACGGCCGTTTATTCGCGGCGTGATTAACCTGTAACCTGACACCGTAATCTGTGCTTCTGAAAGCTCCGGATTAGCGAGCTGTCCTCTCAGGCCGGGCTTCGGTGCTCGCAGGCGGACTTGTTGGCGCGCTGGATGCCGGGGAGCACCAGAGCCGAAGTGATCCCCGGACCCGGTCCGGACCGGGCCGAGTTGTCCCCTCTCCTGGGGCCGGGCGACTCCTTCGCCTCGGACTTCGCCCCTCTGCCGGGCTGCTCCGTGGACTGCAGCGTGGTCCGGTCCCCCAGAGGAGAGGCGCCGGAGGGCGGACGGTCCTCCGGGGGACCGCGGGGTTCCGATGGGGGTCTGGAGGGTCAGGAGGATCTGCCCATCCGGGCGAAGCTGGACCAGGTGAGGGTCTTTGTGTCCTCAGGTAGATCTTAGAGGACGCTTCTGTCATATTTTACTTTCATGGTGTTGGTTGTTGGTTTGTTTCTTGTTTATTAATTGGAACACACAGACACACACACACACACACACACACATACACACAGACACACACACATGGACACACACAGACACACACACATGGACACAGACACACACATACACACACAGACACACATACACTCGCGCACAAATATACACATAAACACGTTCATGATACACACACATATATATATACACACACATAAACACAAAATATATTTCTATATATATAATATATTTATTTCTATATATATATAATATATTTATTTCTATAGATATATATATAATATATTTATTTCTATATATATAATATATTTATTTCTATATATATATAATATATTTATTTCTATATATATATTATATATTTTATATATTTATTTCTATAGATATAGAATATATATATAATATATTTATTTCTATATATATAATATATTTATTTCTATAGATATATATATAATATATTTATTTTAGGGCTGTGAAACGATTACAATTTGTAATCAAATTAATCACAGGTTTCTGTGGATTAATCATGATTAATCACATATTACCGATATTCTCTGTATATTTTTGTGAGAACATAAAGATTTATGACAAAAGACGGATCTATACATTTATACACAGGGGTGCACAGAACTTGCTCACAGTGCATCACACCCCATCGGAGCTCTGCGGCGCGAGCCGGAGATCAGAGTGTCGACGTGACACTAGAGACAGAGTGACACGCTGCTGGAGAGACGACAACAACAGACGGATTGGAGCTCGTTCTGCACATGCGTTAAATGCGTTAAAAACAACAACTAATTAATCCTAACTCATTAACGCGTTATTTTTCACAGCACTAATTTATTTCTATATATATAATATATTTATTTCTATAGAGATATATATATATAATATATTTATTTCTTTATATATAATATATTTATTTCTATAGAGATATATATATATATAATATATGTATTTCTTTATATATAATATATTTATTTCTTTATATATAATATTAGATTAGATAATCCTTTATTAGTCCCACAATGGGGAAATTTCAGGATCACAGCAGCGGTGCACATTAGAGAATTAATAAACAAAATACAATAACAATATTAAATGTACAGAGGAATACAAAATATATATATATACAAGGTAGTGATTAAAGTGAATTGTCAGCAGGTTAAAGTGATCCATTTCTACATCTGAACATTTAAACAAGTCTAAGGATAATACTAATGTGGGGTTGGAAAAAATGAAAAATGTCCACATCATTGGCATCTTGGAGTGTTTGGCCAAATAAGTCGGCCCATCCGATGTCCCACAGCGCCGCTGGTCGGCTCCGTTCGGACGGTCCTTCTGCCCGTTGCACTGCAAAGCCTGGGGGAGACGCTCGCTTCTGTCCCACAGGGGAGCTGGCCGAGGGGACATGGAGCGCCTCGGCCAGCCGGCCGGCAGCGCTCTCCGTTGTCCTGTCCGCTCGTAGAACCCGTCGAGCGCAGCGTGTCCGGAGTGAACTCCGTGGGCCGAGTCTCCGTGAACACCACGAGGCTCCCGGTACTCGCTCTGATGGCGGGTCACTGCCGTCAGCTCGTCCACCTTGTTGACGAGAGACCTCACGTTTCCCACGATGACGGAGGGCAGGACGGGTTTAAAACGTCTTCTCCTGGCCCGACGCTTCACCCCTGCACGGCATCCCCGTTTCCTTCTCCGCAGCTCGTGGGGAACATCAGGTCTCGCCTCGGGCAGCAGCACCGCCGCGTCTCGAAAAGCCACCAGTTGGTCCTTGAGTCGACAAACACGGTCTCCATGGCTACGTGCCGGGTCCCCAGACACAGTGGTGAAAATAGATTTTAAAAACAGCAGAAAGACCATGACAAACTTGACGTGTCCAGCTGTCATAGTGCGCTGATTACTCCGATAGTCAGGGGAGGAGAAAAGTAGCCACAGAGTAACATAAAATACAAATAATATCAGCAAAGCTCTAAGTGCATGGGAGCTGCTGTGAAAGGCAGCCACTCGTGCGGCGCCTAGCAACACAATTTAATATATTTATTTCTATAGATATATATATATATATATATATTTATTTCTTTATATATAATATATTTATTTCTCTCTCTCTATATATATAATATATTTATTTCTCTCTCTCTATATATATAATATATTTATTTCTATAGAGATATATATATATATAATATATGTATTTCTTTATATATAATATATTTATTTCTCTCTCTCTATATATATATAATATATGTATTTCTATATATATGTATGCCGAGGCTGGGCCAGACCTGAATGGCTGTCATAATATGCTGAGGACATGTTCAGGCCTCAGTGAGGTCACCTGTTGTAAAGGTGATGGTCAGTGAAGCACTGAGCTGTACCACACAGGGAGGTCAAAGGTCAGCCCACTATGGGCCATGAGCTAATGTCTCCTTAAGCCTGGTGTGTGTGTGTGTGTGTGTGTGTGTGTGTGTGTGTGTGTGTGTGTGTGTAGTTGAGGAAGTGGCAGATTCACATGCAGGAGCAGCTCAAAGCCCACCAGCTGGAGGAGCTGCTGCGCCTCCAGAAGGAGCAGCACAGGCTGCTGGGGATGACGAGCGGAGGAGGTGCGTGAGTAGCTCTCTGTGGAGGTGCAGGCTGCAGGTGTCTTCACCTCCTCTTGGTGGAGGTGCAGGCTGCAGGTGTCTTCACCTCCTCTCTGTGGAGGTGCAGGCTGCAGGTGTCTTCACCTCCTCTTGGTGGAGGTGCAGGCTGCAGGTGTCTTCACCTCCTCTCTGTGGAGGTGCAGGCTGCAGGTGTCTTCACCTCCTCTCTGTGGAGGTGCAGGCTGCAGGTGTCTTCACCTCCTCTTGGTGGAGGTGCAGGCTGCAGGTGTCTTCACCTCTCTGTGGAGGTGCAGGCTGCAGGTGTCTTCACCTCCTCTTGGTGGAGGTGCAGGCTGCAGGTGTCTTCACCTCCTCTCTGTGGAGGTGCAGGCTGCAGGTGTCTTCACCTCCTCTCTGTGGAGGTGCAGGCTGCAGGTGTCTTCACCTCCTCTTGGTGGAGGTGCAGGCTGCAGGTGTCTTCACCTCCTCTCTGTGGAGGTGCAGGCTGCAGGTGTCTTCACCTCCTCTCTGTGGAGGTGCAGGCTGCAGGTGTCTTCACCTCCTCTCTGTGGAGGTGCAGGCTGCAGGTGTCTTCACCTCCTCTTGGTGGAGGTGCAGGCTGCAGGTGTCTTCACCTCCTCTCTGTGGAGGTGCAGGCTGCAGGTGTCTTCACCTCCTCTCTGTGGAGGTGCAGGCTGCAGGTGTCTTCACCTCCTCTCTGTGGAGGTGCAGGCTGCAGGTGTCTTCACCTCCTCTCTGTGGAGGTGCAGGCTGCAGGTGTCTTCACCTCCTCTTGGTGGAGGTGCAGGCTGCAGGTGTCTTCACCTCCTCTCTGTGGAGGTGCAGGCTGCAGGTGTCTTCACCTCCTCTCTGTGGAGGTGCAGGCTGCAGGTGTCTTCACCTCCTCTCTCTCACAGGTGACTCTGAGGCTTCGGGGCTCTCCGGTTCCAGAGGGGCCCCATACGGCTCCCCCTTAAACCTCCATCCAGTCCCAGCGGGGCCCCCAGGAGTCCAGGAGGGTGGGCCATGTGGGCCCCTGGAGGTCTCCAGGTCTTCACTCCGGTCCCCTTCAGGCAGCTCCAGACCAGCAGACCAGGACCCGAGCGGGGCCGGGGCCCCGGGCGGCTCTGAGCGGTAGGGATGCTGATCCTTCTGTTGTTAACGCACAAAGAGGCCCTTCAGCCTCTGGTCAGAGTCCCTGGAGAGACTCATGGAGCAGCAGACAGATCATCAGACATGCCAGCTGCTAGAGCATGACCAGGTCAACATGATCTACTAGGGGGGGGGGGCGGTAACTATGGCAACCAGCTGTGTCTCGTTGGTTGAGGAGCTGCTGCGTCTCCTCCTCAGGCCTCTGCAGGTGGGAGTCGGGGGGCGGAGGAAGAGGTTTGAGGAGCTGTTGGAGGAGCAGCTGTCAGTGGAGGAGCAGAGGCTGAAGTCTGCCCGGCAACAGCAGGTCAGAGGTCATCACCAGGGTCTCCTCGGGTCCCAGTGGAGGGTTGAAGCTCACACTGTGTCCTCCCTCAGAGCCACGCCCACCCCAAGAGGGCCTTCCTGAAGCGGGGCGAGGGCCTCTCACGACTCACCACCAGGGGCAGAGCCTCCTCCCCAAAGGGGCCGGGGCCGGGGCCCACCACGCTGCAGGCCAGAGGGATGCCACGCAGCCACTCTGAGCTGGCAGCCATCCAGACCGCCACGCTCCACCGGGGGAACCTCAGAGGTCGTCAAGGACAGAACACAGAACCACCAGAGTCCTTGCAGAACACCAGGACCGGGGCTCTGTCGGCTCCGGGCCCCACCAGGAGCCCCACCACCAGGAGCCCCACCACCAGGAGCCCCACCACCAGGAGCCCCACCAGGAGCCCCGGGCCCAACGCACAGCAGCCCGACCCCGTCACCAGACAGGTGGGCGGGGCTAGAGGCCCAGAGAAGGCTGCACGCGATGGAGAGAGCGGCTGTGCTTTAAGCGTGGAACCGAGAGGAGGAGGAGGAGGAGGAGGAGGAGTTCTCCAGGAGTCCTTTGAGTCGTCGTTCCAGGACAAGCTCCGCCTCTGGGAGACGGTGGAGCTGGGGGAGTTTGAGCTGCTGGAGGAGGCGGCGGAGGAGCTCTCCTTCTCCTCAAACTCCTCCTTCGTCATCAAGGTGCGTCCCGACTGTCCCGGGTCCAGGAGAGCAGCGGCCCCCTGGTGGCCACACGTGGGACTGATCACCCATGGGGTTCTGCTCTCAGGTTCTCCAGATGGACCGGCAGCACCGGGCTCTCCCGCCGCGGCGCCTCTCCTCCACCCCCATCAGGAGGAGCGGCCCCGCCCCCCCCGCCGGCTCCGAAGGGTCGACCTGCGGCGCCGATGACCTTGAGGAGCGGGAGGCGGAGCTCCCCCCTCACGCCTTCTGCTTCCCGCCGCAGGCCGACCCGCCGTACGACAAGAGGTCGTACCAGGACGAGGAGGAGGAGGAGGAGGAGGAGGAGGAGGGGGGGGAGGAGTCGGAGTCCACGCTCAACCAGGACACGGTCGTGTTCGACGACGGCGACACGTGGTTGGAGGGCGCCGCGCTGGGCTCGGCCAATGAGAGCGGAGGTCCAGCCGGCGTGGCGTTGCCCCCGCCGACCAGGACTCTGTCGAGGAAGGTGAGCAGAGCCGTGGGTCCTCCTCTTCCTCCTCCCGCTTCTCAGCTCATGACCAGGTTGTTCCCCTCGCTGAAGCCAAAGGCCCAGAATGCACCTCTTCATCCTGCGGAGGCGCCAGAGTCCAGAAAGTCAGAGGAGACGACGGGTGAGACGCCGAGAGGTCACATGACCCACGAGTCACTGGAAGGGATTAACCTGCTCCTCCTCCTCCTCCTCCTTTCCCCTCCTCCTCCTGCTGCTCCTCCCCCCCTCCTCCTCCTCCTCCTCCTGCTGCTCCTCCCCCCCTCCTGCTCCTCCTCCTCCTGCCCCCCCCCCCTCCTCCTCCTCCTTTCCCCTCCTCCTCCTCCTCCTCCAGGCCAGCAGCTCCAGTCCCGACAGCTCCGGGAGCGCCTGGTCCAGCTGGAGGTTGAGATCCGGAGGTTCCAGGAGGAGCAGGAGGAGCTCTCCAGACTGAGGCAGCAGAACGAGGAGCAGCAGGAGGTCCTCAGGTGACCATCACACAGGGTTCTCCTGGTTGCTCCTGGTTTCTCCTTCCTGCCTCTCCTCCACGTCTCCGTTTGCTCAGGAAGGAGCGGTCGGCCTTCGAGAGGACGAGAGCGGAGCAGCTGGCCCAGCTGGAGGAGCACAAGAAGGAGGCGCACAGGAAGCTACACAAGGAGCGCCAACTGTTGGAGCAGCACGCCGCCAGAGCCAGAGCCATCCCTGACAGGAAGGAGCGGGAGGAGATCCAGGTGGGTTGAGGAGGAGCAGGAGGAGGTCCAGGTGGGTTGAGGAAGAGCAGGAGGAGGTCCAGGTGGGTTAAGGAGGAGCAGGAGGAGGTCCAGGTGGGTTAAGGAAGAGCAGGAGGAGGTCCAGGTGGGTTGAGGAGGAGCAGGAGGAGGTCCAGGTGGGTTGAGGAAGAGCAGGAGGAGGTCCAGGTGGGTTAAGGAAGAGCAGGAGGAGGTCCAGGTGGGTTGAGGAGGAGCAGGAGGAGGTCCAGGTGGGTTGAGGAAGAGCAGGAGGAGGTCCAGGTGGGTTGAGGAGGAGCAGGAGGAGGTCCAGGTGGGTTGAGGAAGAGCAGGAGGAGGTCCAGGTGGGTTAAGGAGGAGCAGGAGGAGGTCCAGGTGGGTTAAGGAAGAGCAGGAGGAGGTCCAGGTGGGTTGAGGAGGAGCAGGAGGAGGTCCAGGTGGGTTGAGGAAGAGCAGGAGGAGGTCCAGGTGGGTTGAGGAGGAGCAGGAGGAGGTCCAGGTGGGTTGAGGAAGAGCAGGAGGAGGTCCAGGTGGGTTGAGGAGGAGTAAGAGGAGGTCCAGGTGGGTTGAGGAGGAGCAAGAGGAGGTCCAGGTGGGTTGAGGAAGAGCAGGAGGAGGTCCAGGTGGGTTAAGGAGGAGTAAGAGGAGGTCCAGGTGGGTTGAGGAGGAGCAGGTGGGTTAAGGAGGAGTAAGAGGAGGTCCAGGTGGGTTGAGGAGGTCCAGGTGGGTTAAGGAGGAGTAAGAGGAGGTCCAGGTGGGTTGAGGAGGAGCAAGAGGAGGTCCAGGTGGGTTGAGGAGGAGCAAGAGGAGGTCCAGGTGGGTTGAGGAAGAGCAGGAGGAGATACGGGTTAGGGTTGGGGTGCCAGGAGGCAGGAGGTGAACTCCTTTAATCTGGCTCCTCCTCCTCTTCCCCACCAGGTGCTGAAGCAGCAGCTGGGCTCCCTGCAGGAGGAGCTGAGGAGGAAGGAGAGCCGCTGGACCTCCTCACATGGCCGTCTGCGCCAACAGGTGGACTCTCTGGGCCAGGAAAACCGAGCCCTGCAGGACCAGGTACCTTACCTCCTTACCTCATCTCCTTACCTTACCTCCTTACCTCATCTCATCTCCTTACCTCATCTCCTTACCTCACCTCCTCATCTCCATACCTTACCTCCTCACCTCATCTCCTTACCTCACCTCATCTCCTTACCTCACCTCCTTACCTCATCTCCTTACCTCACATCATCTCCTTACCTCATCTCCTTACCTCATCTCCTCATCTCCTTACCTCACCTCCTTACCTCATCTCCTTGCCTCACCTCCTCATCTCCTTACCTCACCTCCTCACCTCATCTCCTTACCTCACCTCCTCATCTCACCTCCTCATCTCCTTACCTCACCTCCTTACCTCACCTCATCTCCTTACCTCATCTCCTTACCTCACCTCATCTCCTTACCTCCTTACCTCATCTCCTTTCCTTATCTCCTTACCTCATCTCCTTACCTTACCTCACCTCCTGACCTCATCTCCTGACCTCATCTCCTGACCTCACCTCCTTACCTCATCTCCTTACCTTACCTCACCTCCTCATCTCCTTTCATCTCCTTACCTTACCTCCTCATCTCCTTACCTTACCTCACCTCTAAGGTCCCTGTGGGTGGTGGGTCTACAGCAGTGGTCACCAACCTTTTTGAGCCCAAGATCCCTGACCTCCGCCTTCATGACGGCAAGATCTCCCTATTGAGGCGTTGAGAGGAAACGACGGTCCAGACTGGACTTATGACTTTTTATTTGGCCTAATTGTCATTTTGGTCCAGCGTTCAAATTGATGTGACCAGGAACACAGAATTTAAGTGTAATATAACAAGTAAGATATTTGTTAACCGCACACAATATGAACAAGAAAAAACACATTTGCAATGAACAGCTGGATGAACTACCAATATAAATGTTGTATTTATTTACATTTCGTTGCCTCTGTACCTGTACTTTAGAAATGACAATGAATTGAATCTAATCCAGTTACAACACAACACTGACAACATGATCAGTCAGTGCAACTCATGTAAGTTCAGCTCTCATCATAATGCCATCAAGTCATGTGACTCCAGTCAGTGTGATGGCTGTGACTGAACTCTGTCTGTGAGCTTGTAGTTAGTTCATAATCACAGACAGTCTGAGGCCGTCTGTCAGCTGTCTGTCAGTAATCCAGCTCCTGGTCTTTGATTTGGTGATTTTCTCAACTCCACTGACGAGTTTTTCGGGGCAAAATTGGTATTGATGAAAGTTGTCTCATCTGGGATTGGTTCTGAACTCAGACCGTTGGTGATTACGTTCACATCAGCTCTACAGACATCCTCAGATTTAAAGAATTTTCAGAATAATAAATATGAGAATCACCATTTGTGACTCCTGCATCTGTCCCTTTTCAAATAATAGAATAAATGCAATTGCAATCACTTTCAAGTAAACCAGATTGCTCAATCAGACAAGAAAAAAAAGTTCAATGTTGAGCTTTTGTTTTGAAGGACAACAGCAGAAAAGCCCAACTCACGGAGGTAAGACCTGGCAAGTCGCCAAGAATCTCGGCTGTCGCGCATGCGCAGGCGTATCCTGTTAATGCCGTAACGTAAACATGTACACGAAGGTAAAGGCATTACAAAATTTATTTATTGATGACTTAGTTTTATGTCGGTGTACTTTGAGCTTGTAATTTCTGCATTTCCCCCTGCGCCCCACCTGTAGTGGTACGTTCCCCTCTTTCGGGGAGCACAGCTGACAACACGGCTGTGTAAGCGAACCCGTTTTCAGGCGTTCAGGAATCAGGCGGAGATGTTTTCTGACGTCAATCTTCCAGTCAGAAAGAAAACATTTCAGAAGACACTTCAGAAAATGTTCGAAAACAAGGAACAATGTGTTTCTGAATTTATTTTCCTTTTATTTTGGAGATCGACAGGGAACGTCTCCGAGATCGACGGGTTGGCGACAACTGGTCTACAGGGTGGTGGGGCCCCTGGTCCGGGAGGTAGCTCTAGTCGGGGGCCACTATCATCAGGGTGAACCGCTCTTAGTCTGGAGGGTCCCCGAGACCCGTTGGCCTTGGGAACCCGACCAGGGCCTGAGGGCCTCTCTCACTGCTCCCCCGCGTGGAGCTGGAGGTTCAGAGGATATATATATTTATTAGGGCTGTCAGCGTTAACACGTTAATCTATGCGATTAATTTGGCCGCGTTAACGCACTAAAATATTTTAACGCAACTTTGTTTGTCAAGCCGCGGCAGTACGGTTTAACACTGTTTCCGTTTTTAAAACAATTATTTCTCCGCGAAAATAAGGATCATAAATGAGTTTAACTCGTGGATGAATCAGTCGGGTTTCCTCCTGCTCCTCCTTCCTCCCGTCTCCCCCTCTGAGACACAGAGGAACGGAGGGGCGACGTGTCGGGGGACGCGGCGCGGAAAGAACTCGTCACACGAAACCTTCACCGTGATTGGTCAATCCGTTTGTCAACATTTAGCGAAAAAAACAACCAATGAACACTCAGTAAATCACAAAGGACCTCCCACCTCACAGGTGAGGCTCATTAGCAGCCTGTCAGTCAGAGAGCAGAGAACACGGCACGAGGCCAACTGAGCCTCATTGAATAGAGCTGAGATTGTTCTGGAATGTTTGATGTAGAACACGTGGGGGTGTGTCACATGCAAACGCCTTTAAAAGGTGAATTTACATGTTTGTGTAAAATGCCCCCAGCCTCCAGAGGGTTAACAGGACATATGTGAACGTCAGTCAGTCACCAAGGCCACTGGTTCTGCTGTTCAGTGGTAAAGATGACAGGACCAATGGGGTCTCTAATACACCTTGTTTACTAATCTGATGTTTCACTGAAGAAACGATTTATCATCCATGATATTAAATACCTCGCTGGCACTTTATAGGTAGGAGCCTCTTTGAAACACAGCTCTGTGTGAAGTTTGGTCTTGAAAAAGAAGAAGAAAAAACTTTTAATCGCGATTAATGAATTTCAAAATGTGCGATTAATTAGTTTTTTTTTAATCGATTGACAGCCCTAATATTTATATATACATATGTATATATACATGCAGGCACGTGCACAGATAGAGCCCTAGTGGTGCTCAAGCTCCTCCCCTTTTGCCTGGATGAGTAAAGTGCCCTTTTTGCTGGAGACACATTTTTTTCTTCATTCATCAGTATTTAAGAATAAAAGTTACTCTCTCTGTCATCAACTCCCCCTAAATGTGTTTTGATATCCGACGGGGCATTTATTTGAGTTCTTGTGGGAATTTCTCCCCGACATGCTCCGCGACGCTCACGAGCCCCCCCTCTCCCGCCGCGCCCCTCCCTCCTCCTCCTCCACTTCCTCCTCCGCGCAGGTCTCCTCGCACCACCAAACGGGTGCACCTCCTTCTCCTCTGACCCGCAGCCTCAGACACAGGTCATGACGTGTTTGTCCCCTGACGTTGTTTTGTGATCAACCACAACATTAGCGCTGCTGAAAACATGACGTCACAACTGGTCCGATGTTTACTACAAAAAATTTAACAAAAACTCACGAAATCCGTGATTTCAACGCCTCGTCCAGCTGTTTACTGACGTTAGTTATGTTTAGAGAAGAGGAAGAGGGAGAGAGAAGAGAGAGAGAGAATTCTTATTCCGTTCTATTTAACAGGGGATTTGCGTGGCCAGACTGAAAAACAAATCATAGGCCTCTCTTGTTCAGAGGGCCGGGCCAAATGTGGAGGCGGGCCGTATCCGGCCCGCGGGCCTTAGTTTGATGACCACTGCTCTTGGCTGTTGATGTCTATCAATATCGCTCATTTTGAAAATGACGTCAGAGGGCGATACGGATCCGTGTCAGACCAGGAGGGCAATACGTAGCTGGCATGACGACCCATTAGCCAATCAGAACGCTTGTACTGCTCTATAATAATTCATCTTTATTCAATAAGAACATGTAAGCTCGCGGTCTGATGCTGCCAGAGGAGACCAGGTGGAGGACGTATTGCGTCATCAGTGATGCTGCTAATGCTTCAACTCTGGCACAATTTTATTTTGGCATTGGGTGCCCTTTTTTTTGGTTTGAGCACCTGCCCCCCAAAATGTCTGTGCACGTGCCTGTATACATGTATATATATATGTATGTATATATACATATATATGTATTTGTATATATATTCCTCTGATGGTTTCAGGTGCGCGTGCTGGAGAAGCTTCGCCTCAGCACCTGGAGGAAAAGCCCCCCGGAGGACCGAGAGCCCAAAGATCCCAGGGTGTGTGAAGGCACCGCCACCAAAGCAGTGAAGTTCGCTGTGAGCTCCTCCTCCTCCTCCTGGTGATGACGTCAGACACGTGACCTCCGTGACCTCCAGCTGTGACTCATCAGAGCTTCTCCTCCTCAGAGCCCGCTGGACTCCAGAGGAGCAGGAAGTCCTCCACACAGCAGGAGGAGCAGCCAGGGAGGCGCAGGTACGGCAAGACGAGGACACCACAGGACTTCAGAGCTGCAGGTCCTCGTAGACCTGGTCTTTGTGGACCTGGTCCTCGTGGACCTGGTCCCTAGTGGACCGCGGTCCTGATGGAGGTTCTGTGGAGTCAAAGGTTTCTTTGCTTGTCAGCTGGGAGGAGGAGCAGCCTGAGGAGGCCATCGGTGCCATGCCTCCCCCCCCCCTCCTCCTCCTCCTCCTCTTCCTCCTCCTCCTCGCCTGGCAGGAGGACCTTTGAGAGGAACCAGGATCTGGACGTCTCTCCGGTACGGGACCAGCACCGGGAGCCGGACTCGGCGGAAGAGGTCCGCCCCCCCCCCGATGGGAAGGTGAGGAGGCGGAGCATCCAGACTTGTCCTCTTTTGAAAAGACCAGAAGCCGCGTTAGCTGCTCAATACTTGCTGACTCACAAGCTCCGCCCCCCCCAACAAATATTTTCTAAAATGTTTATTTTGATATAAATGTATTTATATAAAAATATATTGATATCTATATTTGAATATACATCTTTGGACCAGGCACGTGCACAGGTAGAGCCCTAGTGGTGCTCAAGCTCCTCCCCTTTGCCCTGGATGAGTAAAGGGCCCTTTTTGCTGGAGACACATTCTTCATTCAGTATTTAAGAATAAAAGTTACTCTCTCTGTCATCAAGTCCCCCCAAATGTGTTTTAATATCCGACGGGGCATTTATTTGAGTTTTTTGAATTTCTCCCCGACATGCTCCGCGACGCTCACGAGCAATCCTACGGCCTCTTGCCCAGTGTGGAGGCGGCCGTATTCGGCCCGCGGGCCTTAGTTTGAGGACCACGGCTCTTGGCTGTCTATCAATATCGCTCATTTTGAAAATGAGGTCAGAGGGCAATACGGATCCGTGTCAGACCAGGAGGGCGATACGTGGCTGGCATGACGACCCATGAGCCAATCAGAACGCTTGTACTGTTGTTGCTCTATAATAATTCATCTTTATTCAATAAGAACATGTAAGCTCGCGGTCTGATGCTGCCAGAGGAGACCAGGTGGAGGACGTATTGCGTCATCAGTGATGCTGCTAATGCTTCAACTCTGGCACAATCGTTTTTGTGGCATTGGGTGCCTTTGGGGTTTGAGCACCTGCCCCCCAACATGTCTGAGCCTGCTGTGGACAATGAAGCCTCACCTGTAACGCTACCTGTCCAGGTGGAGACGCTCCTGGCCGGCGGCGAGCGCCTCCTGGTCTTCAGCAACGGGACCCAGAAGGAGGTGTCGGCCGACGGGCGCACCGTGAAGGTCACCTTCTTCAACGGGGACACCAAGGAGGTGACGGCCGACCGGCGGGAGGTGAGACCTTTGACCCCGGGGACAGAAGAGCCTCCGCCAATAAGAGGGGGGCCTGCCTTAAAGGGCCGGCGTGCCACTTCTCTGGGGATCTGTTGCCAGGAAATGAATCCGACGCTCCCACTACAGGAGCCCACAAGGGACACGCTGCAGAGGCTATTATGGGATGGATGGCCTGAGGCCCACCGCGCTCTAAAGGACGATTTTAATCTTCCTCCTCTTCTTCAGATCTACTTCTACGCCGAGGCCCAGACGACTCACATCACCTTCCCCGACGGCGTGGAGGTTCTGCACTTCCCCAACAACCAGACCGGTGAGACCCGGTCCACGAGTCATTGTTCAGTGTGAATAATGTTTAGATAACCAAGAACACTTTATAAAGTCTGGCTGGTTCTGACCCGGCTGGTTCTTTGTTCCTCCAGAGAAACATTTCCCAGACGGCCGTAAAGAAATCGTCTTCCCGGACCAGACGGTGAAGAACTTGTTCCCCGGAGGCCGAGAGGAGAGCGTGCTGCCGGACGGCACCGTGATCCAAGTCAGCCCGTAAGAGCGCTGCGGTCTCATGGTGCTGGTCTCATGGTGCTGGTCCCATGGTGCTGGTCTCATGGTGCTGGTCCCATAGTGCTGGTCCCATGGTGCTGGTCCCATGGTGCTGGTCTCATGGTGCTGGTCTCATGGTGCTGGTCTCATGGTGCTGGTCCCATAGTGCTGGTCCCATGGTGCTGGTCTCATGGTGCTGGTCCCATAGTGCTGGTCTCATGGTGCTGGTCCCATAGTGCTGGTCTCATGGTGCTGGTCCCATAGTGCTGGTCTCATGGTGCTGGTCCCATAGTGCTGATCTCATGGTGCTGGTCCCATGGTGCTGGTCTCATGGTGCTGGTCCCATAGTGCTGGTCTCATGGTGCTGGTCCCATGGTGCTGGTCCCATAGTGCTGATCTCATGGTGCTGGTCTCATGGTGCTGGTCCCATGGTGCTGGTCCCATAGTGCTGGTCTCAGTGCTGGTCCCATAGTGCTGGTCCCATAGTGCTGGTCTCATGGTGCTGGTCCCATGGTGCTGGTCTCATGGTGCTGGTCTCATGGTGCTGGTCCCATAGTGCTGGTCTCATAGTGCTGGTCCCATGGTGCTGGTCTCATAGTGCTGGTCTCAGTGCTGGTCCCATGGTGCTGGTCCCATAGTGCTGGTCTCATGGTGCTGGTCTCATAGTGCTGGTCCCATAGTGCTGGTCCCATGGTGCTGGTCTCATAGTGCTGGTCTCATAGTGCTGGTCTCATAGTGCTGGTCTCATGGTGCTGGTCTCATAGTGCTGGTCCCATGGTGCTGGTCTCATGGTGCTGGTCTCATAGTGCTGGTCTCATGGTGCTGGTCTCATAGTGCTGGTCCCATGGTGATGGTCCCATGGTGCTGGTCCCATGGTGCTGGTCTCATAGTGCTGGTCCCATGGTGCTGGTCTCATGGTGCTGGTCCCATAGTGCTGGTCTCATGGTGCTGGTCTCATAGTGCTGGTCTCAGTGCTGGTCTCATGGTGCTGGTCTCATGGTGCTGGTCTCATGGTGCTGGTCTCATGGTGCTGGTCCCATGGTGCTGGTCTCATGGTGCTGGTCTCATGGTGCTGGTCTCATAGTGCTGGTCTCATGGTGCTGGTCCCATAGTGCTGGTCTCATGGTGCTGGTCTCATAGTGCTGGTCTCATGGTGCTGGTCTCATGGTGCTGGTCCCATGGTGCTGGTCTCATGGTGCTGGTCCCATGGTGCTGGTCTCATGGTGCTGGTCCCATGGTGCTGGTCTCATGGTGCTGGTCTCATGGTGCTGGTCCCATAGTGCTGGTCTCATGGTGCTGGTCTCATAGTGCTGGTCCCATGGTGCTGGTCTCATGGTGCTGGTCTCATGGTGCTGGTCTCATGGTGCTGGTCTCATGGTGCTGGTCTCATGGGTGCTGGTCTCATGGTGCTGGTCTCATGGTGCTGGTCCCATGGTGCTGGTCTCATGGTGCTGGTCTCATGGTGCTGGTCTCATGGTGCTGGTCTCATGGTGCTGGTCCCATGGTGCTGGTCTCATGGTGCTGGTCCCATGGTGCTGGTCTCATGGTGCTGGTCTCATGGTGCTGGTCCCATGGTGCTGGTCTCATGGTGCTGGTCCCATGGTGCTGGTCTCATGGTGCTGGTCCCATGGTGCTGGTCTCATGGTGCTGGTCTCATGGTGCTGGTCCCATAGTGCTGGTCTCATGGTGCTGGTCTCATAGTGCTGGTCCCATGGTGCTGGTCTCATGGTGCTGGTCTCATGGTGCTGGTCTCATAGTGCTGGTCTCATAGTGCTGGTCTCATGGTGCTGGTCTCATGGTGCTGGTCTCATGGTGCTGGTCCCATGGTGCTGGTCTCATGGTGCTGGTCCCATGGTGCTGGTCTCATGGTGCTGGTCCCATGGTGCTGGTCCCATGGTGCTGGTCTCATGGTGCTGGTCTCCAACATGTGACTCCTCAGGGACGGCACCAAGGAGATCCTGTTCAGCACGGGCCAGAAGGAGGTGCACACGGCCGGCTACAAGAGGAGGGAGTACCCGGACGGCACCGTGAAGACCGTCTACGCCGACGGCCGCCAGGAGACCCGGTACCCCAACGGGAGGCTCCGGGTCAAGGACCGGGCCGGCACCGTGGTCTTGGACAGCGGGGCCTAGCGGTCCGGTTCCCACAGGAAAAGAGCCGGACGCCTTTAATGTAATGTTTCAGAGATGAAATCAGTTCTTTAGTCACATGACCCGGTCCCGTGGTCACATGTTATTGTTACAACAATAACTTTGTTTACATTTGAACTCTTCCAGTGTGTGAAGTTTGTTTCCAGCTATTTTAATGTGAAGGTTCAGACATATTTATTCGTCTTTGTAAAATAAATGTCAGTTTTTTCGAGTCAGTTGACGACTTCTTGAATAAATCACAAGATGAACTGAGAACGACTTTAATAAACAATTAAACTAGAACAAAGAACTTTAAATCACAAGAGACGGCGTCAGGAAACCTGAGGAGAGATTCACACGTACTTTAGACATGAATACTTTATATACTTAGGAATACTTTAGACATGAATACTTTATATACTTTAGACATGAATACTTTATATACTTTAGACATGAATACTTTATATACTTATGAATACTTTAGACATGAATACTTTATATACTTATGAATACTTTAGACATGAATATTTTATACACTTTAGACATGAATACTTTATATACTTTAGACATGTATACTTTAGACATGAATACTTTATATACTTTAGACATGAATACTTTATATACTTATGAATACTTTAGACATGAACTTTATATACTTATGAATACTTTATATACTTATGAATATTTTATACACTTTAGACATGAATACTTTATATACTTTAGACATGTATACTTTAGACATGAATACTTTATATACTTTAGACATGAATACTTTATATACTTATGAATACTTTATATACTTTAGACATGAATACTTTATATACTTATGAATACTTTAGACATGAATACTTTATATACTTATGAATACTTTATATACTTTAGACATGAATACTTTATATACTTATGAATACTTTATATACTTATGAATACTTATGAATACTTTAGACATGAATACTTATGAATACTTTAGACATGAATACTTTAGACATGATTACTTTATATACTTGTAAGAACATATTTATATAAGAGTGCTGTTGGAGCCTTACCGTTGACCTCGTCTTCACTCCAGCTCTGCCAGCCCGCTGCTCACCAGAGGGAGGTGCACCAGCTCTCCGTCCTCGTTGTACAGCAGCACCGTGAGCTCCGGCTCCCGCGCCTCAACAACAACAACAACAACACAGTGCGCTCCGGCTCAACAACAACAAGTCCCAGACTCCCTGTCCTGGATGGTCATTGGCTGTGCATTGTGGGTAAGGGCGCTCACCACGATGGCGGCGGTGATGTCGCCGTGCAGCATGTGCAGCATGTCCATGGTTGCCTTCAGGCTCCAGCCGGGGCTGTAGGACAGCACGGCCTCCTCCTCCTCCCCGCCGCCGCTCGGCGGCCCGAAGCCCGACACCCTGACCTCCAGCGCCCGCGGCGGGAAGCGCAGCAGCTCGGCCGGCAGCCGGCGCAGCCTAGAACACACGGCCCGCGTTCACCAGAGTCCCTGAACGCACCGCGGTGACGAGCGACCTCCTACCTGCTGGGGGGCAGCGAGTCCTCCGAGCCGAAGTCCACGTGCTGGACCAGGATCCTGACGGGCTCCACGCCGCTGAACTCGTTGATCCGGGCCCGGTAGAACCTCCCGTCGCTGTACTGGGCCAGACACGGGCCGCCTGAGGAGGTCAGAGGTCAGGGGCCTTCAGAACATCCGTGGTCAGGAGAACACACGATGCTTTACGACCAGAGAACTTAGAATCAAGTCAAGTTAGGATGTTTGGAAAATGACTAAACAGCTAGAACATGCTAACACATGCTAAATACATGCTGAAACATAATACAACATGCTAATCATGCTAAAAACACAAGTTAGAAACAAGTTGAGAAGTTTGGATGATAGTGTACATCAGTGAGTAAAGTTTATCGGTGCCATATTATATAAATGACATTTCCATTGTACTGTAATGATGTACGTTATGAGGATCTGCTGGGATGTCATTCATAGCGTGACGCGTTACCCTGGCGCATGTCGGTGAGATGCTGTGTGGCCTCCATGTCGTCATTGATCCGGCTCAGAGCCTCCTCCAGAGCCTCCCCGTCCAGATGCTGCTCAGATGATCCCTCCAGAGGCCACAGGAACAGCTGAGGAGGAGCATCAGCATCATGTCCACCATGTTCTCAGCTGGTCACGCCATGAATGAATAACCTCTCACCTCGTTGGGCGTGCGCAGGTGTTTCACTTGGACTTGAAACGGTTCTCCTTCCGGAGGAAGCTTTGGGGAGATGAAGGGCCCCAACACGGTGTCCTCTGGACCCCTCAGAGCCTGAAGGACAGCAGCCAATCAGAACCTCACACAAGACTCACTGGAGGTCCCACTGCTACATGGTGATGTCATCCATAGACAAACTGCTACATGGTGATGTCATCCATATACAAACTGCTACATGATGTCATCCATAGACAAACTGCTACATGATGTCATCCATAGACAAACTGCTACATGGTGATGTCATCCATAGACAAACTGCTACATGGTGATGTCATCCATAGACAAACTGCTACATGATGTCATCCATAGACAAACTGCTACATGGTGATGTCATCCATAGACAAACTGCTACATGGTGATGTCATCCATAGACAAACTGCTACATGGTGATGTCATCCATATACAAACTGCTACATGATGTCATCCATAGACAAACTGCTACATGGTGATGTCATCCATAGACAAACTGCTACATGGTGATGTCATCCATATACAAACTGCTACATGATGTCATCCATAGACAAACTGCTACATGATGATGTCATCCATATACAAACTGCTACATGATGTCATCCATAGACAAACTGCTACATGGTGATGTCATCCATATACAAACTGCTACATGATGTCATCCATAGACAAACTGCTACATGGTGATGTCATCCATAGACAAACTGCTACATGGTGATGTCATCCATAGACAAACTGCTACATGGTGATGTCATCCATAGACAAACTGCTACATGGTGATGTCATCCATAGACAAACTGCTACATGGTGATGTCATCCATATACAAACTGCTACATGATGTCATCCATAGACAAACTGCTACATGGTGATGTCATCCATAGACAAACTGCTACATGGTGATGTCATCCATAGACAAACTGCTACATGGTGATGTCATCCATAGACAAACTGCTACATGGTGATGTCATCCATATACAAACTGCTACATGATGTCATCCATATACAAACTGCTACATGATGTCATCCATAGACAAACTGCTACATGGTGATGTCATCCATATACAAACTGCTACATGATGATGTCATCCATAGACAAACTGCTACATGATGTCATCCATATACAAACTGCTACATGATGTCATCCATAGACAAACTGCTACATGGTGATGTCATCCATAGACAAACTGCTACATGGTGATGTCATCCATAGACAAACTGCTACATGGTGATGTCATCCATAGACAAACTGCTACATGATGTCATCCATAGACAAACTGCTACATGGTGATGTCATCCATATACAAACTGCTACATGGTGATGTCATCCATAGACAAACTGCTACATGATGATGTCATCCATAGACAAACTGCTACATGGTGATGTCATCCATAGACAAACTGCTACATGATGATGTCATCCATAGACAAACTGCTACATGGTGATGTCATCCATAGACAAACTGCTACATGGTGATGTCATCCATAGACAAACTGTTCATGGTGATGTCATCCATAGACAAACTGCTACATGGTGATGTCATCCATAGACAAACTGCTACATGATGTCATCCATAGACAAACTGCTACATGGTGATGTCATCCATAGACAAACTGCTACATGGTGATGTCATCCATAGACAAACTGCTACATGGTGATGTCATCCATAGACAAACTGCTACATGGTGATGTCATCCATAGACAAACTGCTACATGGTGATGTCATCCATAGACAAACTGCTACATGGTGATGTCATCCATATACAAACTGCTACATGGTGATGTCATCCATAGACAAACTGCTACATGGTGATGTCATCCATAGACAAACTGCTACATGGTGATGTCTTTACATTTGAGCGTAGTTTCACCTGAATGTCTATGTCCCACTCATTCAGGAGGGCAGGAGACGGCTCAGAGTGTCCCTGTGGACACACACACAGACACACACGTTGCTGAGGGAGCGCTGCTTCTTCATCATCATCGTCCTCATCACAGACCTTCTGTGGCGAGACGGGCCGGTCCACGGAGGCGTGTTCGAGGTGAGTCAGGATCCTGTTGAGGCTCAGCCCGTCCAGGAAGAGCTCAACGGTGAGGGGTCCCCTCGGGTCGGCCGGCAGCGCCTACACACACACACACACAGAGACACACACACACACACACACACATGTTAGCGCTTACAGCAAGAAGGCCCTGGGTTCAAATCCCGGTCGTCCAGGTCCTTTCTGTGTGGAGTTTGCATGTCCTCGTGTTCTCCCCGTGTTCT
>NC_079389.1:25672377-25684267 GCF_029220125.1 Pseudoliparis swirei
ACATGAGGACTGAAGGGAGATGCTAACATTCTCATGGTGCATTCAGGCTCTGCTCAGTGAACATGAGGACTGAAGGTAGATGATAACGTTCTCATGGTGCGTTCAGGCTCTCCTCAGTGAATATGAGGACTGAAGGTAATGATGACGTTCTCATGGTGCGTTCAGGCTCTGCTCAGTGAACATGAGTACTGAAGGGTGATGATAACATTCTCATGGTGCGTTCAGGCTCTGCTCAGTGAATATGAGGACTGAAGGTAATGATGACGTTCTCATGGTGCGTTCAGGCTCTGCTCAGTGAACATGAGTACTGAAGGGAGATGATAACATTCTCATGGTGCGTTCAGGCTCTGCTCAGTGAATATGAGGACTGAAGGTAATGATGACGTTCTCATGGTGCGTTCAGGCTCTGCTCAGTGAACATGAGGACTGAAGGTAATGATGATGTTTTCATGGTGCTTTCAGGCTCTGCTCAGTGAACATGAGGACTGAAGGTAGATGATAACGTTGGGACTACAGATGAAAAATAGCCTCTTGGCTAACTGGCACATTTACTGAAATGTTTGTTGTCCCTTATTAAATAAACCCAGTTAAAGTTCTCATTGTGTGTTCAGGTGTAATTGAAAATTGTAATGTTATTGATGAACTAGATTAATTAGATAGATGATTTCTGACTTCCTGATAATAAGCTATTGATCACGTGAGTAACCCGATCAATGAGAGAGTCGACCTCCAGGCAGCCGCTGGTGGTCTGGAGGTGGAGGACCCGTCCTCTCTCCCAGACCCCGTCGACCCGAGCCGCACAGACCTGGTCTAGCTTCCAGACCAGGTCCTGGTGCTCCAGGTGCTCACACTGCTCCTTCACCAGCTCACACATCCTGGAACACACAGCGGGACACGCAGGTAAAGAGGTAGAAATATATATACATATGTATATATATATATATAGACTACCAGGAACAACATGTAAGAGCCAATGAGTGTCCATCGTTAGCCCTGAGGCCCTGACCTCTGGAGCCCTGACCTCTGAGGCCCTGACCCCTGGAGCCCTGACCTCTGGAGCCCTGACCTTTGGAGCTGAGGGCTGGACTGCACCAGCTGGACGTAGAAGCTGCTCGGGGAGTTGACGTGGCTGACTCGGACCTTCAGGTCTTTGAGTTGATGGAGGAGCTTCAGCTGAGACGGGAGGTCCAGCGGCTCCTCGCTCTGCGCCTCCTCCACGGCCGGCAGGGTGGACCCCATCTCAAGAGGAGGGTCCCACACGGCCGGTTCCCTTCAGCCGGAGGCTCAAGTCTGCAGGAGGAGGAGGTGTTACAATGTTTACTGAGGGAACACATCAAGGGAGAAGTATTCATTGATAGAGACTTCTATACAACCAGAGGAGTCGCCCCCTGGTGGTCAGGAGAGAGAATGCAGCTTTAACACATGGAGCAGAGACTTCTATACAACCAGAGGAGTCTCCTCTCTGTGAAGGAGGCCAGCTGCTCGTTGACTAGCAGCTCAGTGATGTTGTCCAGCGGTCCGTTCAGGCTGCTCTCAAACAGCTTGACGGGCAGAGGCTCCGTTTTAGGGACTTTTCCTGGAGGGGAAGAACATGAAGATAACAAATCATACAAATGAGCATCGGACACAAAGAAATCAAAAACACACAAATACTTTGCTACTTCTACAAAGAGTCCTCAAAACATGTGTTCTGTGAAAATCGGCTACAAGTCAGTAAAATACTCTATTCGTCTCGTAGTGAGACGTCCTCAAACCGTCTCTTTCTGTCGCTTCATGTCTCTCTTTGTCTCTGGCTGAGTGGAGCATGAGACCCACATGAAGGCAGAAGACAAAGACTCAAAGTGTTTCTACTAGACTCAAAGTGTTTCTATAAGACTCAAAGTGTTTCTAGACTCAAAGTGTTTCTATAAGACTCAAAGTGTTTCTAGACTCAAAGTGTTTCTACTAGACTCAAAGTGTTTCTATAAGACTCAAAGTGTTTCTAGACTCAAAGTGTTTCCAGACTCAAAGTGTTTCTATAAGACTCAAAGTGCTTCTACTAGACTCAGTGTTTCTAGACTCAAAGTGTTTCTACTAGACTCAAAGTGTTTCTACTAGACTCAAAGTGTTTCTACTAGACTCAAAGTGTTTCTAGACTCAAAGTGTTTCTAGACTCAAAGTGTTTCTAGACTCAAAGTGTTTCTAGACTCAAAGTGTTTCTACTAGACTCAGTGTTTCTATAAGACTCAAAGTGTTTCTAGACTCAAAGTGTTTCTACTAGACTCAAAGTGTTTCTAGACTCAAAGTGTTTCTAGACTCAAAGTGTTTCTACTAGACTCAAAGTGTTTCTAGACTCAAAGTGTTTCTAGACTCAAAGTGCTTCTACTAGACTCAAAGTGCTTCTACTAGACTCAGTGTTTCTAGACTCAAAGTGTTTCTACTAGACTCAGTGTTTCTACTAGACTCAAAGTGTTTCTATAAGACTCAAAGTGTTTCTATAAGACTCAAAGTGTTTCTAGACTCAAAGTGTTTCTACTAGACTCAAAGTGTTTCTAGACTCAAAGTGTTTCTAGACTCAAAGTGTTTCTACTAGACTCAAAGTGTTTCTACTAGACTCAAAGTGTTTCTACAAGACTCAAAGTGCTTCTACAAGACTCAAAGTGTTTCTATAAGACTCAAAGTGTTTCTACTAGACTCAAAGTGTTTCTACTAGACTCAAAGTGTTTCTATAAGACTCAAAGTGTTTCTACTAGACTCAAAGTGTTTCTAGACTCAAAGTGTTTCTACTAGACTCAAAGTGTTTCTAGACTCAAAGTGTTTCTAGACTCAAAGTGTTTCTAGACTCAAAGTGTTTCAACTAGACTCAAAGTGTTTCTACTTGACTCAAAGTGTTTCTACTTGACTCAAAGTGTTTCTACTAGACTCAAAGTGTTTCTAGACTCAAAGTGTTTCTAGACTCAAAGTGTTTCTACTAGACTCAAAGTGTTTCTACTAGACTCAAAGTGTTTCTACAAGACTCAAAGTGCTTCTACTAGACTCAAAGTGTTTCTACTTGACTCAAAGTGCTTCTACTAGACTCAAAGTGTTTCTATAAGACTCAAAGTGTTTCTACTAGACTCAAAGTGTTTCTAGACTCAAAGTGTTTCTACTAGACTCAAAGTGTTTCTAGACTCAAAGTGTTTCTACAAGACTCAAAGTGCTTCTACTAGACTCAAAGTGTTTCTATAAGACTCAAAGTGTTTCTACTAGACTCAAAGTGTTTCTAGACTCAAAGTGTTTCTACTAGACTCAAAGTGTTTCTACTCAAAGTGTTTCTAGACTCAAAGTGTTTCAACTAGACTCAAAGTGTTTCTACTAGACTCAGTGTTTCTAGACTCAAAGTGTTTCTAGACTCAAAGTGTTTCTACTAGACTCAAAGAGTTTCTACTAGACTCAAAGTGTTTCTACTACTCAAAGTGTTTCTAGACTCAACGTGTTTCTACTAGACTCAAAGTGTTTCTACTAGACTCAAAGTGTTTCTACTAGACTCAAAGTGTTTCTACTAGACTCAAAGTGTTTCTACTAGACTCAGTGTTTCTAGACTCAAAGTGTTTCTAGACTCAAAGTGTTTCTACTTGACTCAAAGTGTTTCTAGACTCAAAGTGTTTCTAGACTCAAAGTGTTTCTACTTGACTCAAAGTGTTTCTAGACTCAAAGTGTTTCTAGACTCAAAGTGTTTCTAGACTCAAAGTGTTTCTACTTGACTCAAAGTGTTTCTATGAGACTCAAAGTGTTTCCATGAGACTCAAAGTGTTTCTACCAGAACACTCACCTGTTGCCATGACGATGACCAGCTTCTGGTGAGCCAGGCTGATGAATCGTTGTCTGCAGGCTTCAGTCCAGGTGTCTCCATCAGGAGGAACCACGTCAGACAGACAGCAGTGCATGGCCTGGACAGAGACACTTCCTGTTGACTCCCAGCACGGCTCAACAACAACAACAAGTCAACACGTGGATGGAGCAGCTCCACTCGCTCCTCCTCCTGCTTTACCGAGGTCTGCAGAGGAAAACTACACGTGGAAACACAGCTGGTCGCCACACTGGAGCGTGAACGCCTCTTTGCCAACGCCTCTTTGCCAACGCCTCTTTGCTAACACCTCTTCGCCTGCATGTGAAACGTGTTCTCACCCTGGAGGGAACGGAGAAGAACTCGTCCTTGATCTTCCTCAAGTCGCTGACTGACACCAGCTTCTTATTGCCAAAGTCTACGTACTGCACCTCCACCTGTCTGCCCCCTGGATGACCTGCACACACACACACATACAGTCAGTCCAGTCACCAGAGCATTGAGTAATCACTGTTGTTGTTGTCCCCCCCCCCCTCACCTGTAACCTGTGCCCTGTACCACTTCCTGTCCTCGTAGAGGGCCACACAGGCCTGGTGGAGCACGGGGCAGGAGACGCTCAGCTCCTCTCTGGTCTCATTGTAACAGGCCTGCAGCTTCGCTGACAGCAACACAAACTCCATGTTGTCAACCTGGTGTGTGTGTGTGTGTGTGTAGGGGGGGCATTGAACAAGAGAAGAACGGGGGATGAAAAGGAGATGTGACAATAGAAAAGGGAAACAGAGGGTTAATCTAAAATATATATATGTATATGTATGTATATACATATACACACACACACACAGTACCAGCTGGATGTAGAAGTCAGCAGGGCTGTGTGTGTGTGTCACCACAGCATTCAGCTCTGTGTTCATCCTGGGGAACTGAGGAGGAGAGTAGAGCCGAGGCCTCCTGTCTGTCTTCAGGGGGGAGTAGAACCTAGAGGAGGAGCAGGAGGAGTCAGTGACACTACACACTACAGCAGAGGCCTCCTGTCTGTCTTCAGGGGGGAGTAGAACCTAGAGGAGGAGCAGGAGGAGTCAGTGACACTACACACTACAGCAGAGGCCTCCTGTCTGTCTTCAGGGGGGAGTAGAACCTAGAGGAGGAGCAGGAGGAGTCAGTGACACTACACACTACAGCAGAGGCCTCCTGTCTGTCTTCAGGGGGGAGTAGAACCTCGGAGGAGTCGGTGTTCACCTGGCCACCTCGATGAAGACCAGGTACTCCCTGACGGAGATGGGCCGGTCGCTGGCCTGGTCCATGGGGGTCTTCCTCAGGTCCACCAGCAGAGAGTCCTGGTCCCGACCCAGAGGCCTCATCTCCAGAGCCGAGGAGCCCACCAGGCTGAGGAACTCCTGCTGGGCCGCTCTGCTCCAGCCCCTAGTCTGAACACACACACACACACACACACACACACACACACACACACACACACACACACACACACACACACACACACACACACACACACACACACAACCTTAGTCTAGCACAGTGGTCCCCAAACTACGGCCCGCCTCCACATTTGGCCCGGCCCCCTGAACAATACCAGAGACGCGTTGAGATTTATTATTTTGTTCACCTGGCCCGCTGCCGTTGAGATTGCAGTGAGACGCGGAGAAAATGTGAAGTGGTGCTCTTCACAATAAAACATCTTTGATGGACGTGTCGCGTCTCGGCCAATCAGCGTTCAGATGTCCACAGCGTTTGGGAAGTTAGGTTAGCTTGAATGTTAGTCCGCTACATCTGCTGCCGTCACGCTGCACGGTGTAGCGATGCTAACAAAGTACCGTACGTTAAAAACGATGTGATTTAGCATATTTTTTGTATCGATACTTCATTAAAAGAGCGATCAGAGCGCACGCTGCTCCGTTAAATGCTGTCTGCACGCGCAGCGCTCACAGCGAGTGACGCGCGCATCGCTCAGCCGTGATGCACGCGCACAGGTGAGCACACTCACTAGCACCCCCCCCCCCCGCTGGCCCTACAGCAGACAAGGGAAATGTTATGTGGCCCTCTCAGGAAAAAGTTTGGGGACCCCTGGTCTAGCAGCTCATAGCTCACGCTAGCTCGTAGCTTGTAGCTCACGCTAGCTCATAGCTCGCGTCTGCTATCCGTCTGTAGTCAGTGCTCCGTGAGCACGGTTTGCACAGGGACTCCATCATGGTCCTCAGGCCCCGGTCTCGTTTTAAAGTACCGCTTTAGACTCAACCCCATTCAGGTCTCACCGGGTTGTAGGGGACCAGGTCCTTCAGGGAGCACCTGATGGCCTGAGGAGGGAAGTGGTCCAGCTCCATCTTCACGCCCTTCCCAACCCGCCTCAGCTGGGGGTCCAGGGCCTTCAGGGAGGACTCGGGGGTCTCCCTCAGCTGGGGGTCCAGGGCCTTCAGGGAGGACTCGGGGGCCTCCTCTCTGGAACACAGGTGTCATGATGTAACTCAGGTCTGCACAGACTCAACTCCCTCTCTAAATCTTGGCGTACCCCTGGAGGACCAGGTCTTTGACGAGGCCCGAGTCCAGCAAGAAGACCTGGACTCGGGCCAGCTGGCACACGTTGCAGGTCTTCACGGCCTCCAGGCCTCCAACCTGGAAGACCTCCACCACGGTGGCCCGGCACCAGACCCTCTCCTCCACCTTCACGAAGACCAGGCAGCCTGAAGGGGACCAAAGGAAACCGTAAGAACCAGTAGGTCCAGAGGAGACCAATAGGACCAGAGAAGACCAGTAGGACCAGAGAAGACCAGGAGGACCAGAGGAGACCAGGAGGACCAGAGGAGACCAGTAGGACCAGAGGAAACCAGTAGGACCAGAGGAGACCAGGAGGACCAGAGGAGACCAGTAGGACCAGAGGAGACCAGGAGGACCAGAGGAGACCAGGAGGACCAGAGGAGACCAGTAGGACCAGAGGAGACCAGGAGGACCAGAGGAGACCAGTAGGACCAGAGGAGACCAGGAGGACCAGAGGAGACCAGTAGGACCAGAGGAGACCAGTAGGACCAGAGGAGACCAGGAGGACCAGTAGGACCAGGAGGACCAGAGGAGACCAGTCAGATGCACGATATGGAACTACATGTTTTATGATATCAGATCTATATTTATTATGATTATTATTCTCCTCGGAACAGAACCGTGAATACATTACATTTAATTTAGTTAATTATTTATGATTTAATATACAGTTTATTATCACAATAAATATTAATAATAATAACCTCAACATCTTATAATACAACAACATGATGACGTCTCACCCGGGCCCAGCGAGTCCCTGCAGCTGAAGCAGCAGCTCTTTCTGGAGCAGAAGTGTTTGATCTTCTTGGACAGGATGTCGCTCTCTCTCTTCTCCGCCACGTAGCGGACGTAGAAGTTACTGGGGCTCTCCACATGGCTCACCACCACCCACTGGGTGACTAGGAATATCACATATAATTATAGAATTATATATATGAGTATATCATATAAATATAAGAGTATTACATATAAATGTAAATATAAGAGTATCATATATATATGTATGTAATAATAGAGTATTAAATGACCAGGTTCAGTGTGAATACGTTTAATCTGTTGAGCAGATGAGAATCAAGATATAAAATTAAAGTCGCCTCTACCATTGGTCTTGTTGACAAACGACTGGCTCATTCTTCTGTGGAACCTCTTGTTGTCATTGGCCAGCTGGGGGCCGGTGGGAGGGACATCATTGGCCAGCAGGGGGCCGGTGGAATGGACATCATTGGCCAACAGGGGGCCGGTGGGAGGGACATCATTGGCCAACAGGGGGCCGGTGGGAGGGACATCATTGGCCAGCAGGGGGCCGATGGGAGGGACATCATTGGCCAGCAGGGGGCCGATGGGAGGGACATCATTGGCCAGCAGGGGGCCGGTGGGAGGGACATCATTGGCCAACAGGGGGCCGGTGGGAGGGACATCATTGGCCAGCAGGGGGCCGGTGGGAGGGACATCATTGGCCAACAGGGGGCCGGTGGGAGGGACATCATTGGCCAGCTGGGGGCCGGTGGGAGGGACATCATTGGCCAGCAGGGGGCCGGTGGGAGGGACATCTGCCAGAGGATCTGAAGCGTGAACAGAAACAAATAAAGGCTTCCGATTGGTCCGGCTCAAAGAATCAAACTGCTGGTTATGACCGTGGGAACCTGAACTACTCGTCCTGTAATGTGTGTGGGGGGGTGAGCATCGTGTACCTGTGGCTCTGGGACACTCACCTGTCTCTTGCCCCTCGATGAGAAGCTCCTCCACTATTACGTCTGGACTCACGGGCTGCGAGGTCGAGCTGCGGCGCCAGGGGGCGGAGCCTCGTGAGCTCGGTCCGATGGCCGCCGGGCTCGGCTGCTCCGGTGTTGGGGAGAAACAGTTTCTGTTCCGGCCCGTTGCACTTTGACGAGGGAGGGGGGGGCGGGAGGAGAAGAGAGAGAGCGAGAGACACCAGAGTTCTTGTTGTCATCAGGTCGTGTGGTCATGTGGTCTGGTCCTCTGGATTATAGAGGCCTGATTAGACGCACGTCTAACCCTAACCACGAGTTCCTGAACGCTCTTAATGTCCAGTTTAGAATATATAACGTGAATATATCACCAATATACTCAATAATAGAACATGTTTAAAGACTCACTGCTTTGGGACACTGACTTTCATCTCCAGAGACAACGTCAGACTCTGGTTCACACACTGTGACTGGAAAACACAGCTACACACACACACATCAGAGCCACGCACACACACATCAGAGCCACACACACACATCAGAGGCACACACACACACATCAGAGCCACACACACACACACATCAGAGACACACACAGGTTATTTATGACATTCAGCATCATGTTGCAGCCCGACCCCTAGTGGTCAGAAGCTGTATGTTGTGTCTGAGGTGGTAAACGGTACATTGTGTGTTTTATACCAACAAAACTCCTAAATAACAACGGACCTCATCTGGGTGGTGATGCGTTCAATGTCGTCGGACTGTTGATCCACAGGAGCCTGCAGCGTCTCCAGAACCTTCAGCCCACAACACAAACAGCAGCCTCAGTGTCACAGAGCATGGCGGCGCCCGTAAGGAGGCGCCGTGAGCAGGGGCGGTTTTTCCTACAGGCGGTATAGGCGGCCGCCTAGGGCGCCATTTTTTTGCTGGGCAGTAAAAAAAAAAAAAAATGCCACAAGTGACCCAGACCTTCTAAGATTGTTGTTTGCCAGCCATCAACGGAACAGAAAACAAAACAAAAAACATAATTTGCAGGCGACGAGGGAGTGAATGTGCAATGTTGATCAGGGGGGCGTGGCCAGAGCATAGTTCAGCAGACGTGACATTTTCTCAGGGATTTTGTTCTTTATTTAATGTTTGCTCATTGTTGCGATCGTTGTTCTGTTTATTTGGGGGGAGGGGGTGGCGCCACGAGTGAAGCTCGCCTAGAGCGCCAAATGTGCTAGGGCCGCCCCTGGCCGTGAGGAGGCCTACCTTGTCCAGGGAGCAGTACTGCTCCAGGGAGGGCACGCGCTGCACTTCTCTGGCCATCTGCATGGCGATCTCCAGCTCCTTCCTCCTCTTCTGCACACGGCCCCACGAGAACTGGGCCTCCTGCTGGGTTAGCTGACTCAACTGCTCCACCTTCCTGTGGACAGAGACGTGACGGTTGGGCGTACCGGGGGGGGGGGGACACACACACACACACACACACGCACACACGCACACGCACGCGCACGCGCACACGCACACGCACACGCACGCACACGCACACGCACACGTCTCACCACTTGTGGACCGCATGCAGCGCTCCGTCTGCTGCTCGCTGGATCTCAACCTCCAGACGAGCTCTGGCTCTCCTGAGCTGCTCAGCACCACAGGGGGGGAGGGGGAGACACACTAGAGTTATTGTTGTCATCAGGTCGTGTGGTCGTGTGGTCGCGTGGTCTTGTGGTCGTGTGGTCGTGTGGTCGTGTGGTCTTGTGGTCTTGTGGTCTTGTGTGCGTTACCTCGTGGAGGTCGGGCAGAGCTGAGAGATGTTCCGCCGCTCGCCTCAACGCCTCGTCCAGCTGCTGCTGCTTCTGCTCCAGGTCAGCAGGCTGAACAGAGAGCAGACACCATGACCTTTGACCTGACCCCATGTGACCTGAAGGTGCTTCTGCAGGGGCTGAGAGCCTCATGGATGTGGGAGACCCTCTGGTGGTCTACCTCTCATGTGGTTCAGACCCTCTAGTGGTCTTCCTCTCATGTGGTTCAGACCCTCTAGTGGTCTTCCTCCTGGTGTCTTCCTCTCATGTGGTTCAGACCCTCTAGTGGTCTTCCTCTCATGTGGTTCAGACCCTCTAGTGGTCTTCCTCTCATGTGGTTCAGACCCTCTAGTGGTCTTCCTCTCATGTGGTTCAGACCCTCTAGTGTGACCCTCTAGTGGTCTTCCTCTCATGTGGTTCAGACCCTCTAGTGGTCTTCCTCTCAAGTGGTTCAGACCCTCTAGTGGTCTTCCTCTCATGTGGTTCAGACCCTCTAGTGGTCTACCTCTCATGTGGTTCAGACCCTCTAGTGGTCTTCCTCTCATGTGGTTCAGACCCTCTAGTGGTCTTCCTCTCATGTGGTTCAGACCCTCTAGTGGTCTTCCTCTCATGTGGTTCAGACCCTCTAGTGGTCTTCCTCTCATGTGGTTCAGACCCTCTAGTGGTCTACCTCTCATGTGGTTCAGACCCTCTAGTGGTCTTCCTCTCATGTGGTTCAGACCCTCTAGTGGTCTTCCTCATGGTTCCAGACCCTCTAGTGGTCTTCCTCTCATGTGGTTCAGACCCTCTAGTGGTCTTCCTCTCATGTGGTTCAGACCCTCTAGTGGTCTTACTCTCATGTGGTTCAGACCCTCTAGTGGTCTACCTCTCATGGTTCAAGCCCTCTAGTGGTCTTCCTCTCAATGGTTCAGACCCTCTAGTGGTCTTCCTCTCATGTGGTTCAGACCCTCTAGTGGTCTTCCTCTCATGTGGTTCAGACCCTCTAGTGGTCTTCCTCTCATGTGGTTCAGACCTCTAGTGGTCTTCCTCTCATGTGGTTCAGACCCTCTAGTGGTCTTCCTCTCATGTGGTTCAGACCTCTAGTGGTCTTCCTCTCATGTGGTTCAGACCCTCTAGTGGTCTTCCTCTCATGTGGTTCAGACCCTCTAGTGGTCTTCCTCTCATGTGGTTCAGACCCTCTAGTGGTCTTCCTCTCATGTGGTTCAGACCCTCTAGTGGTCTTACTCTCATGTGGTTCAGACCCTCTAGTGGTCTACCTCTCATGTGGTTCAGACCCTCTAGTGGTCTTCCTCTCATGTGGTTCAGACCCTCTAGTGGTCTTCCTCTCATGTGGTTCAGACCCTCTAGTGGTCTTCCTCTCATGTGGTTCAGACCTCTAGTGGTCTTCCTCTCATGTGGTTCAGACCCTCTAGTGGTCTTCCTCTCATGTGGTTCAGACCCTCTAGTGGTCTTCCTCTCATGTGGTTCAGACCCTCTAGTGGTCTTCCTCTCATGTGGTTCAGACCCTCTAGTGGTCTTCCTCTCATGTGGTTCAGACCCTCTAGTGGTCTTCCTCTCATGTGGTTCAGACCCTCTAGTGGTCTTCCTCTCATGTGGTTCAGACCCTCTAGTGGTCTTCCTCTCATGTGGTTCAGACCCTCTAGTGGTCTTCCTCTCATGTGGTTCAGACCCTCTAGTGGTCTTCCTCTCATGGTTCAGACCCTCTAGTGGTCTTCCTCTCATGTGGTTCAGACCCTCTAGTGGTCTACCTCTCATGTGGTTCAGACCCTCTGAGTGGTCTCCCGCTCATGTGGTGCAGAGCCTCTGGTGGTCTTCCTCTCATGTGGTTCAGACCTCTGGTGGTCTTCCTCTCATGTGGTTCAGACCCTCTAGTGGTCTTCCTCTCATGTGGTTCAGACCTCTAGTGGTCTTCCTCTCATGGTTCAGACCCTCTAGTGGTCTTCCTCTCATGTGGTTCAGACCCTCTAGTGGTCTTCCTCTCATGTGGTTCAGACCTCTAGTGGTCTTCCTCTCATGGTTCAGACCCTCTAGTGGTCTTC
>NC_079389.1:25685267-25738204 GCF_029220125.1 Pseudoliparis swirei
CTCTTCCAGCATCCTGTCTATCCTAGCAGCCAGGACTGCACTGGCAAGCTCTAGCCTTGGGATTGTCACCACCTTCAAAGGTGCAACTCTTTTGCCTCCCGACCACAAACACCATGTGACAGTCCTTTTGTCACTGGTCAGTTTCAAATAGCTCACTGTCCCGAACTCAAGCTCACTTGTACTGCAGAAGTGGCATCTGTGCCTAGTCACTGGAATCTGTTGGCCTAAGGCATCTCTTGATTCTGCAAGGCTAGAAATCAGGTTCAGGTCTTTCAGCCACTTTCCATCTCTCTGTGTAAGCTGTTGGTATCGATTCATCCTATCCACAGCGTTTAGCTTGCACAGGTCCTGCAGAATTCCTTTCCTGTCAGCATGACTTTGGTGCTATGAACCCAAGAGATCGTAGAGTACAGAGTTCAACACGGACAAATGCTTCTCATGTGGGTGACTGATGGTTGTTTCAAGATAGAAGAAGAATGCTTGACCTAATGTCCCATCTACGTTAAGAGCTCCTCCTTATGGGTAGTTTGTCTTGTCGAGGTCTAGATCTTTGACCTCTTTTGCTCTTTCTCCGCTTGGAACAGAGGCAAGGACTGCTCGACTGTTACTGGTCCATTTATGAGTTTTAACCACCTGTGGTATACTGATCTGAGTCTTTCACCAGACAGATTGCTTGGCTCTCGCTTTGGGACGGATTTGAGGCAGTCGTTCATAGAAGTTGTGACGTAATAGCGTTGATTTACTCTCAGGACTACATCTTCCTTCATTAATGCTGTCCGTTTCAGTGCTTTGGCACAGTTTCGTGATGAGACCGCTCAAAGAGATGCACCGTCATCCGGTACTTGCTAGCGGTTGGTTGGTGTCACCATCTGGCCACCACAGGAATCTGAGAAAGTCCACATCATCTCTAGGTATTCTTACTTGATAGGAACATTCCCTTCATGTCTCCATCACGCTACTGGTTCCTGTCGGAATCGGAGGAGGCTAACCCAGCAAGGTGTTCGTTCAAGGTCGGGACCCTGCAGCAGCTCACTATTTAGGAGGTTCCTTAGAAAATGAAGAGGTACAATCGAATACCACGTTCGGATTGTCTTCTTTCTTTGTGTGAGCATACCCATGGTGGGAAATGTAACCACAGTCTTCCGTCTTGCCCGGGAGTTGTTCCTCGGCACTCTTTCTGCATGCCCTTTCCTCAAGACATCACTCATGAAGCTGTTGTTAGTCTCTTCTGAAAGGCTTCATCTTTCTGGAATCTGCGGCAAGGCCTAATACTCTTTTGTTCCGCTACCTTCCTGTTGTTTGGCAGGCTGATGTTATCTTGACTTGGAACGGAAGTCGAAGTTCATAGTGGCCTTCTTTCCTTTTGACTGAGCTTTCGTTCATCACATGCAGGTGAATTTCTTGTCTTCAAATGAGTGTTCTTGCTTTTCATTGTAGGCCAGATGCTCTGAGAAGTCCTGGTTGTATTGTTGTATAAGGAGCTCTTCCAGCTTGGCCACTGATATTCTATTGATGTTATCTGTGGCCGACCATGCTCCATCCATAGGGTGCAGTACTGCAGAGAGGTCCTGCTTATAGTCCAGCCTAGGCATTTGTCAGACTGCGAGGGCCCCCACCTTGGCTACTGATCACTCTCAGTGGTTCCAGGGCCTTTGGGACATTTGCACCAATCAATAGCTGCCGCCTACTTCTGCCCTGATGTTCTCAAGTGGACCTCCTTTAGGTAAGACCGATCCTTTATGTCCATTTCCATCGGAATGTTCTGCTTGACTGACAGAATGGCCTTTATGTGAAGACTCTGGAAGCCCTATGGGCGAAGCTGTTGCCATCCAGGCTGCATACTTCCAGTCCTCTTATCACATGGGTTTTCTCACAGGCTTTCATGCGACCCATTGTTCGGAGTAAGATCTCTGACAGACAACTGCTCCATCAGTTTTTTCGGTGACAAAGGTACGATAAGCTTCAGGGTCTAGAAATGCGTATGTTTCTATCAGACAGCTGCCTTTATGGCTCTTTATCTTTACAGGTACTACTGCTAGCTTGTAGTCTGTGGTTCTGTCCCTGTGTGTGCTGCTGGATGACACCATAGCCTTAACTTGTGCTGCCGATGAAACTTTAGCCATGTAGTTGCTCCTGGTTTCTGAAACCTGCTTAGCTGCTGGCTCGGGTGTTTCCTGGAATAAAAGTTCTCTATATATGCAAGACAGTGGGGTGTTTCTTCTCACAGGAACGACACGTGAGACGTTTCTTGCATTCTTTACTCATATGACCTTTGATCAAGTTAGGCAAAGCAGAGTCCATTTTCTTCAGCAGCTCTGACTTTTCCTCATGTAAGGGAATCTTTTGTAATCCGCTCACATGTTTCCATCACATGATCTCCTTTACAGAAAGCACAAGGCTTGATGAAAGCGCCCCATGGCTGTCCGGATGCCCCTCTGGCCTGTCTGCCCTCTCCCAGCTCTTAGTGTTCTGGTAGGTTTCTGTCTTGGGGCCAGCAACAGTCGTGAATAAAGCTTTTCTTGCTGCTAGGTCTCGTGATACTGCACGCCCTCATCTGGATATTCTCCCACTCGTGGCTTACCGGCTGGGTCCTGTAGATCCCCGAAGACGAGATCTTGAATGATTCTGACCTGCCTTTCCATAAACAGAACCAGATCATGGAACTTAGGTCTCTGCTGTGTTCTTTCAGTGATGTCACATACAGCAGATCTCCATTTCCTCTCGGGTTTAAATGGAAGTTTGAAAACAAGTCTTTCATGTTGAATTGTGAGTCCAGCTCTGACATGTATGGCAGGTCCTGAACTGCATTGCCACAGCCTCCTCAGATAGAGGGCGTAGCTATGAAGTGCTTTTCCATCATCTGTGCATATTTGGTTCCAGTTCAAGGCCTTTTCGACGTATGCAGATATGATTTTGAATTCATCGCCAAAGTGATATTTAAGTAGGCGCTTTGCTTCCTGGTAACCAGTGGTGGCGTTCATGTGAAAGCAGCTTTGGACGAGTTCCTTAGGCTGTCCAACCGTATACTGCTCCAGGAAGTACAGTCGATCCTCGTTGGGGGAGGAGGAGTGGGCGGAGTCTCAACAGTGGGCGGAGTCTCAACAGGACAGTGGCGTAGTCAGGAGCAGGAATTCACCTTACGACCAGACCTCGATGATCCATCTGGCAGATAGATTCTATGCCGTCTCATAGGTCCGGCGACCCCATGAGACGTGAAGTCACAAGGACTCCGGGGAGAAAGCAGAGTTAGTAACGTGTGATTGAGAGATGAAAATTCATCCTTAAGGAGAGAAAAAGAGGAGATAGGTACCAGTGCATCCTAAACGTCCCCCAGCTATAAGCCTATAGCAGCATATCAAGGGGCTGGACCAGGTGAACCTGATTCAGCCCTAACTATAAGCTCTGTCAAAGAGGAAGGTCTTAAGTCTACTCTTAAACGAGGTGACTGTGTCTGCCTCCCGGACTGAAATTGGAAGCTGGTTCCATAAAAGAGGAGCTTGATAACTTAAGGCTCTGGCTCCCATTCTACTTTTTAAGACTCTAGGAACTACAAGTAGTCCCGCATTTAGTGAGCGTAGCTCTCTAGTGGGGCAATATGGTACTACAAGCTCCTTAAGATATGATGGTGTATCACCAATCAAGGCTTTGTACGTTAAGAGAAGAATTGTAAAAGTGATTCTTGATTTTACTGGGAGCCAGTGCAGAGCAGCTAGTGCAGGAGTGATGTGATCTCTGTTCTTAGTTTTAGTGGAACACGAGCTGCAGCATTCTGGATCAACTGGAGGACCTAAGAGATTTATTAGAGCAGCCTGATAATAAGGAGTTGCAGTAATCCAGTCTTCAAGTAACGAACGCGTGAACCAATTTTTCTGCATCTTTTTGAGACAAGATGTGCCTGATTTTTGAAATATTACGTAGATGAAAGAATGCAGTCCTTGAGATTTGCTTTACGTGGGAGTTAAAGGACAAGTCCCGATCAAAGATAACGGCAAGATTCTTTACAGTGGTGTTGGATGCCAGGGCAATGCCGTCTACAGAATCCACATCACCAGATAATTGATCTCTGAGGTGCTCAGGGCCGATTAAAATTACTTCGGTTTTGTCTGAGTTTAACATCAAGAAGTTGCGGGTCATTGGTTTGTTGACCTCCAGGAAGCAGAGCGTCTGCGTGAGCGGCAGCATCCGGCTCCGCGTGTTGGAGTCCCGCTCCGTGGACAAGGAGCAGCTCTCCTACCCGGTGGGCGTCGTGGTGGGAGAGCGCCTCCGCCTGCCGTGTCCGCTGGTCCGAGACTTCAACCACACGGAGCTGACCTGGAGCAAGGTGAGGGGCATTATGGGTAGTGTAGTTCATAGTGTTAGAATAGTAGTTCATAGTATTATACAGTATTATAATAGTAGTTAATAGTATTATAACACTAGTTTTTATTATTATAATTGTAGTTTAGTATTATAGTAGAAGTTTATAATATTATAATTGTAGTTTATAGTATTATAATGGTAATTTATAGTTTAGTATTATATAGCATAATTAGAGTAGTTTATGGTTCATTCTTTACAAAATGTTTTAAAAAAATTAGTTTTCTAAATCGTAATTTTTAGAGGAAATATAATCCTTATATGAAATACTTGTGAGATCCTGTGACGTCGTCAGCCGGAAGGGGAGGAGTCACAGAGTGACGCAGTGTGTTGCCCCTCCCCCACACAGGATCCCGGCCTCCCCCCCTCTTCCGCGGGCTCCTTCCTGCAGGCCGGAGGCCGCCTCCTCATCCCCGCCGTGCGGAGGGCGCACGCGGGCGCGTACACGTGTCGGCTGCGCGCGCACATCGATGAACGGCAGTACGAAGTCAGCAGGAGCGTCACGCTGGAGGTGGAAGGTGAAGATGATGAAGATGAAGGAGCTCCGTACCGCTGAACATGTCCGAAGTTACTGTGAGACAGAGTCATGCTTCATGGAGATGACGTCAGTGCGTGCTGCCCCCTGCTGGCCTCATCGCTGTAACTACCGCTGTTATTATTGTTCAAATGTGAATAAGTCCAGTTCATTAAGTTATTATTATTATTACAGAGTATTATCAACATCATGAGATCAGCATGTAAATCATTATTGTAATTATCCTCATCATATGTATTAGCATTGTTATCCGTATTCATATTATTAGTTGTATTATCATTAATTTGTGTTAATAATGATAATATTATTATTGTTGTGTGAAATATGTCATTGTTTCTCTGGATGTGTTTTCACTGGTCTACGTGTGTGTGTGTGTCTGTGTTGTGTGTGTAGGTGACGACCCCCTCACCACCTCTGTGGCTGACCTCTCCGTGACCTCTGACCCTGAGCTCAGCAACTTCCTCGGTGAGTTTTTTTCTGTATAGAACTTCAATAAGCCAAATTTTACTTGTTTACTTATTTATTCAGATATGTATAAGTAGACTAATCAATTAATTAATTAACTTATTTACTTATGCATTTATGTATTCATGTATTAACCCATTGATGTTTTATTTAACTTAATAACTCATGTTCCGTGTCTCCAGTTATTAAACCTCCTGTGATCCTCTCACCACGGAATGGAGACGTCTTTGAAAGTCCTCACGGTGAGAACCATCAACAACAACAACAACAACATGTGTGTATCAACCATCACAACAACAACATGTGTCCAGGTTCAGATCTGGAGTTGTCCTGCACGGTGCTGGCTGAATGTCACATGGTGGACGACACTGTGGTCACATGGCTGGCCAACAACCAATCAGTGGAGTCCTCCTACCTCCATGGTCGGGCTCTGCAGGGGGGAAGGAGGTAAATATACATAAATATGAATATATATATATATATATGTAATGAGCGTGTCCGGCGGCTGCCTCATCGAGTCGAGGCTGGCGGTCGTCATGGTGACAGAAGAGGACGAGCAGGCGCAGCTGAGCTGCGTGGCTCAGAGCGCAGGCGGCCGACAGGAAGTGGTCACGAGGCTGCAGCTGCAGGGTGAGTGTGGCGCCCATTGGCTGCCCAACAGGAAGTGATGACCTCATCAAGCGACAGACGCGGTAACATTGACTCATTTAAAACACGAGAAACTGTCTGTCATCATGGAGGTAAACAACAACAACAGGATCACTTGACTGAACTCCCTGAATACATGACACACACAGCTCCGTCCAGAGGTCAGGCACATTGACCATGACGTCATCGTCTGTGACCATGTGGACATGACGCCTCACACCAATCCATCATGACTGCACTGTGGTAGACGACTACGGCAAGTCCACCAGGTCAATCCTCCTGGCCCCGCCCAGAAGAGAAGCCTGAACACATCATTAACCTTCCTCTTCCCCTTCCCCCTTCCTCTTCCTCTCCCCCTTCCTCTCCCTATACCTCTTCCTAATCATATTCCTCTTCCTCTTCCCATTCCTCTCCCTCTTCCTATTCCTCTTCCGTTTCCTTTTACGCATAAATTTCTTCTTCCCGTTCCTCTCCCCTTCCTCTTCCTCTCCAGGCTCCACCTCCACGTGGCTGCAGGTGTCGGCGGTGGCCGCTTCCTGCTTCCTGTCCGTGGTGTGCCTCTTCCTCTTCCTCCTCTTCAAGGCCCGAGGGAGGAAGACCCCGGAGTACTTCCTGGCTCCTCAGAGCTTCACTTGAAGACATTTCATAGCGTTGTTCTAAAGTATTGTTATTGTTTGTTGTTGACCATATTTATCTATTATGTATTTTGTATTGTTTGTTTTATTTGTATTTTTTGTCTGTTGTTATCTGTACCAATAATAAATGGGATTCTGATCTGGTCAGGTTTATTCATGTCGTCCCTGATCTAACAAAATACTACGAGAGAACAGAGAGGAAGGACAGCATGGACCATGAAACATGGACCATGGAACATGGAACATGGACCATGAAACATGGAACATGGACCATGAAACATGGAACATGAAACATGGACCATGAAACATGGAACATGGACCATGAAACATGGAACATGGACCATGAAACATGGAACATGGACCATGAAACATGGAACATGGACCATGGAACATGAAACATGGACCATGGAACATGAAACATGAAACATGGACCATGGAACATGCTGGAATACATGAAACATGGACCATGGACCATGGAACATGAAACATGAAACATGAAACATGGAACATGGACCATGGAACATGGACCATGAAACATGGACCATGGAACATGAACCATGGACCATGAAACATGGACCATGGACCATGGAACATGGACCATGAAACATGAAACAGACCATGGAACATGGACCATGAAACATGGAACATGGACCATGGAACATGGAACATGGACCATGGAACATGGACCATGAAACATGGACTATGGAACATGGACCATGAAACATGAAACAGACCATGGACCATGGAACATGGACCATGAAACATGGACCATGGAACATGGACCATGAAACATGAAACAGACCATGGAACATGGACCATGAAACATAGACCATGAAACATGGACCATGAAACATAGACCATGGAACATGGACCATGAAATATGAAACATGGACCATGAAACGTGTATGTGTGTGTGTGTAAATGTGTATGTGTGTGTGTCATACATCTATAATGTAAATGACAATGTGTGTAACGTGTTCTGAATGTCTCACGTGACGCTCTGTGTGTGGATTAAAACAACCTGTTGGTTCCCTGTGTGGCCACTAGAGGTCTCCACGTGACGTCAGAGGGGTGAAGAGTGAGGCATCACAACGCTGCATTTATCTTTACACGAGTTTATTCTTATAATACATTTCTTTCTTTTAATAATGATGTGACATGACGTGAACCACGAGACGAGCCAGAACCGCCGCCGGTCCGGAAGAGCCTCCAGCAGAGGAGTCAGTGGGGTCACGTGACCAGCAGGATCCTCCCAGCTGTTGCCCAACATTAGGAAGCAGCTGGAGGAAGTGGCCACATGGCGGAACGAGAAGACCGTGGAGAACCCGTCTGAGCCGAGACCAGGTCCTCAGACCCGAACCAGACCCGAACCAGACCTGTGGGTGAGTTCTGGGTCTCGAACCCGTTTCTGTGGTGCGTTTGTATGTCTGTGACGTCACCAGCTCCACACCGGCACCGTTCAGGGTGTCATGTGACCAGCTGGGCGGTCAATCACGTGGCGCGTGCTGCCGCTTCGCTTTACACATGGGGGGGGGGGTATGTTGATTTACCGACCTGAGCTTCTCCCTGTGTTGTTGTTGATGTTATTGTTGTACATGTTGTTGTTGTTGATGTTGTTCATCAGCTCATGTTCAGGACCTTGGACCTGGCCCCTCCCTCAGCCGTGAGCCAATAGGAGGAGAGGACTCGTGGCTCTGCAGAGGTAAACAATCCGCATGAGTTTAGTTCCTAGAAGAGCGGCTCATGGGGGGGCGGGGCACACGGCGTGATGCCTTCAGGCTCTGGCAGCGAGGCAGAGCTCCTCCAGGTGACTCACGCCGGCCGTTGGCCCAGCGGCTCCTCCACGCCCCCCCGGCCCGTCGGGACCGGTCCCAGACTCCGGTCCCAGACTCCGGTCCCAGACTCCGGTCCAGGGATGGATTAACCAACGGGAATACTAAAGGCCCAGCCCAGGGCCCATGAGCTCAGGGGGCCCCTGGGCCAGGGCGCCAGCCGTGACGTCAGCTGTTATTAACATTGTATTGATATGAATATGATGATATGGACACTACGCGCCATAGCCGGGTATATGCTAGGCTGGAAGTCATTCATGCTGCAACAGGGCCCCAATAGTCCTACTGAGGGATGGATTACCGAACGAGCTTGGTCAGCAATTAGGGCCCCTTGAGCTCAGGGGCCCCTCTGAGCCAGAGCCTCTCGCGTGAAGTATGTTATTAACTTGTATTGATATGATGATATGACATCACGCGCTATAGCCGTGTATATTCCGACAAATCATTCAGCCGTAATTTCGTAAATTACTGAGGGTTGGTTACCGCGAAACCTACGGCACCAAGGCCCGTGAGCTCAGGGCCCCTGAGCCAAACCTCGTGTGCCGCTGTACTTTGTATTGATATATTATTGTTACGTCGCCTGCGGGCTGCTGCAGGCTGAAGTCATTCATGTCATGGTCATATAATTCTGCTCAGCTCCGGTATCGTTGTTCCATACGGACTGTTTTGTTAGCGATGTTTAAAAAAAAATGTTTGTTTTTTTTGCGGGTGGGGGCGGGGGGCCTTGACACGTCCAGGCCCAGGGGCCCGTGGTTTCTTAATCCGTCCATGCTCCGGTCCCAGACTCCGGTCCCAGACTATCAGCGCCGGTCCTCCTGAACCGGGTCCAACCCGATCCACCATCTGAAGTGCTTGTTGTTAGACAACAGGAACGGTTGAGTTCTGCTCCAGAAACATGGCAGAGCGACTGCAGAGTGAAGCGTGTGGAGACTGTCTGTGTCAAAGTGTTCATGGAATAACAGAGTGCAGCGCCCCCTAGTGTCCGTCCCTCTGAGGACAGAGCCTCCTGTGGAGGAGAGACGCCTCGAAAGGCTGCTGGGTGTTTCAGCTCCTCTCTAACAGCTGTTGCGTGTTTCAGCTCCTCTCTAACAGCTGTTGGGTGTTTAATCTCCTCTAACAGATGTTGGGTGTTTCAGCTCCTCTCTAACAGCTGTTGGGTGTTTCAGCTCCTCTCTAACAGCTGTTGGGTGTTTCAGCTCCTCTAACAGCTGTTGGGTGTTTCAGCTCCTCTAACAGCTGTTGGGTGTTTCAGCTCCTCTAACAGCTGTTGGGTGTTTCAGCTCCTCTAACAGCTGTTGGGTGTTTCAGCCATGGCCCGGCCGGCAGCACTGATGCGCCTCCTGCTGCTCCTCGGCCTGCAGAGGATCTGTGGAGGGTTGAAACACGGTGAGCCCAAAGCTACAGAAACACGACTCTGAAACAGACTGTGCACGCGCTTCTGTGTAACTCCAGTCTGGAGCTCTCGACCGACCCCCTGTGGCCGCTGCTGTAACTGCAGATGTGAACGAGACGCAGCAGACGAATCCATAACGAAGCAGCTCAGTGTGTTCCACATGAGACAGAAAGGGATGAAGGATATATAATAATAATAATAATAATAATAATACATATGATATAAAAGAGAAGTTCGCTGTAGATATAGAAAGGAAGTAGAGTAGAGAACATAAACTACGGGTCGTTAAAAACATCTTTTTAGAACGAGAAGAATTACATGTATGTTTTAAAAACACATGTATGTATGTCTATATTTAAATATGTATATATATAAAGAAAAAAATACATATATATATTTTTAAATGATATGAAAATTGCAAAAAAAGAAAATGTAAAAAAATAATTATGTGTATATATATATATATTTGTTTGTTTTTTACATGTATATATATATATATATTTTTGTGTGCAATTCTTTTTGAAAAATATATACGCCACCGTTCAAAAGTTTGGGATCACTTAGAAATGTCTTTATTTTTCAAAGTAAAGCTGTTTTTTTCAATAAAGATAACATTAATCAACAATACCCTCTCTACATTGTTAATGTGGTAAATAACTCTTCTAGGTGGGAACGGGCCTGGGTTTCTAACATGATGTGCTTCCTCAGAGGTTAGTATAGAGGCCCTTTTCATCCATCAATCCAGTGTTCTGATGGTACATTGTGTTATCGCCTTTAGAAGACTAATGTCTGATTAGAAATAACCAGCGCAATTATGTTAGCACAGCTGAAAACAGTTATGCTGGTGATATAAGCTATACAACTGGCCTTCCTTTGAGCTTGAAGTTTGTAGAACAAAATTAATACTTCAAATATTAATAATTATTTCTAACCTTGTCAATGTCTTGACTATATTTTATATTCAATTTTCAATTCATTTGATAAATAAAAGTGAGTTTTCATAGAAGACACAAAATTGTCTGGATGACCCCAAACTTTTGAACGGTAGTGTAAATACCCTTCATTTTAAAATAAATATATATATATGCATGTACAAAACTAATTCTGTGTATATATCTATGTATATGTATCTCTAAAGACATTGTGGTAAATTCCAGGGAACTGCACCGACTACCAGCTGCAGTTCGAGCTCGTGTTCTCGTGCTGGCCGTGACTAACCACAGCGCCCCCTGCTGGCCGTGACTAACCACAGCGCCCCCTGCTGGCAGAGACTAACCACAGCGCCCCCTGCTGGCCGTGACTAACCACAGCGCCCCCTGCTGGCCGTGACTAACCACAGTTCCTCTGTTTCCTCCTGAAGCCGTCGTGGACTCGGTGGAGGAGAACATCCAGGCCAGCCGCCGCCTCCTGCTGCTCTACACCGCCTCCACCTTCACCAGCAGGAGACACACGAGCAACAACAACAAGAGCAGCGAGGACGTCTATCCAGAGAGCCGACAGCAGCTGGAGTGTGTGACAGCCATGCACCGAGCGCTGCTGGAGGGGTCACTCAAGGTCACACACACACACACACAGTCACACACACACACACAGTCACACACACAGTCACACACACACACACACACACAGTCACACACACACACACAGTCACACACACAGTCACACACAGTCACACACACACACACACAGTCACACACACAGACACACACAGTCACACACAGTCACACACACAGTCACACACACACACAGTCACACACACAGTCACACACACACACACACACAGTCACACACACAGACACACACAGTCACACACAGTCACACACACAGTCACACACAGTCACACACACAGTCACACACAGTCACACACACACACAGTCACACACAGTCACACACACAGTCACACACACACACAGTCACACACACACACACAGTCACACATACAGTCACACACATACTTACACAATCACAGTCTATTACACACAGTCACACACACACACACACAGTCACACACACACACACACACAGTCACACACACACACAGTCACACACACAGTCACACACACACAGTCACACACACACACAGTCACACACACAGTCACACACACACACACACACACAGTCACACACACACACAGTCACACACACACAGTCACACACACAGTCACACACACACACACACACACACACACACACACAGTCACACACACACACACACACACACAGTCACACACACACACACACACAGTCACACACACACACACACACAGTCACACACACACAGTAGCCCATGATGGCGCGGCTGTGTCCAGACGCCGTCGAGGTAGCTCCGCGGAGATTGTGCGCTCTTTTAGTTTTTGTGTTTATTTTTAATGTTTTCTTTGCCACAAACACATCGGCACTAACAACATACGACCACAGCACACTTTTGGACATAAACTTTATAAAACAAGGGTTTTGTCCACTTTTTCCATCGATCCAGCGTGGCGGCAGAGATCAGACGAACCATATCAACAACAGTGGAGCCGCTACTACGGGAGACGACGAAACATCGAGGGAAACGGAGCGGAATTCGGAACAGACTGAGAGATCAAGCCCACCGCCCACCTCTGCCCAGCATCCTTCTTGCTAACGCCCAGTCTCTGGAAAATAAGATGGATGATGTTAGGCAGGATCAGATTCCAACGGGACATGAGGGATTGTAACATCTTTGTCTGACGGAAACATGGCTGAACCCGCTGGTGCCGGATCGAGTCATATGCCCAACCGAGTCCTTCTCTGTTTTCCGTGCAGACAGAACGGAAGAGTCTGGTAAATCTAAGGGTGGAGGGGTTTGCTTCATGACTAACAACATGTGGTGCGACCCCAAGAACATTAAGACTCTTTCTGGTTCTGCTCACGAACCTGGAACATCTGACGATCTCATGCGGCCCATTCTACCTTCCCCGGGAGTTCAGCTCGGTCATCACCACAGCCGTCTACATTCCACCACAAGCGGACACCGACGTAGCACTATCGGACCTACATGATGTGTTATGTCGGCATCAGAACAAGTATCCCAACGCGGCTGTGGTGGTGGCTGGGGACTTTAATAGGGCAACCTAAAAAAGTCATGCCGAACTTTCACCAGCACATTACGTGCTACCAGAGGAAAGAACGTTGGACCACTGCTATACGCCATTCAAGAGAGGCTACAAGGCTGTCTCTCTCCGCTCGCAAATCAGACCATGCCGCCATTTTCTGCTTCCGGTAAATCGCAAAAGATCGCGGGAAGCGGTAGTGACGAGGAACGGAAGCGGTGGTCTGACCAATCAGAGGCTGAGCTACAGGACGCTCTGCGTGTCGCCGACTGGACATGATCCAATCCAGTTCCAGTGACGTCAGCGAGTTTTGGAAGTAGCAATGAGCCGCATAGCAACCCTAGCGGACACCATCGACCCCACGGTAAAAGTTAGGGTCTTTCCTACTCAAAAGCCGTGGGATGATAGATGCATCCGTGAAGCTGTGAACGCCCGCATTGCTGCCTATAACTCCGGTCTTGTATCCGCAACATGGACGAGTACAAGGCAGCGGTCTATGGACTGAGGAGGGCGGTGAAGGAAGCCAAAAGGAGGTACCGAGACAGAGTGGAATCACAGATGGAGCAGCGCGACACCAGGCGCCTATGGCAGGGGCTACGGACTATCACAGACTACCAGAGCAGACCCGCAATGGTGAGTGCCGACGATCCCTAGCGGACGACCTGAACTCATTTTATGCACGGTTTGAGGCTAGCAACAACAGCGCTAGCTCGCCGCTAACAACAACACTTAGCGTGCCGAGGTGAGTTCTACCGCTGGGATGAACACACACTCTGTGACCGAGCACAGTGTGAGGAGGGCTCTGTTGAGGTGAACACCAGGCAAGCTGCAGGTCCAGATGGCATATCTGGGCGAGGACTGTTGACCTGTGCTAACCAGCTACCTCCAGTGATCACCACAATATTCAACCTCTCCTGGCTGAGTCCGTGGTCCCCGCCTGCTTCAAGAGATCCACTATTGTCCCTGTGCCCAAGAATGCTTCTCCAGCATGTATGAATGACTACCGACCGTGGCCCTCACCTCGGTGGTCATGAAATGCTTTGAGAGGCTGATAAAGGACTACATCTGCGCCTTCCTCCTTCCTCCATGGACCCGCTGCAGTTTGCTTATCGCCCAAACAGATCCACAGATGATGCTGTCTCCCAGGTACTGCACACCACACTCTCATCTGGACAGCCAGAGGGGCTATGTGAGACTGCTGTTCATTGATTATAGTTCAGCTTTCAACACCATAGTCCCTCCAGACTGGCCGGCAAGCTGATTGAGCTGGGACTGAACACCCCTGTGTGCTTGGATCCTGGACTTCCTGACCGCCAGGCCACAGGTGGTCAGGTGGGCAGACACACCTCCAAATCCCTCACCCTGAACACAGGATCCCCCAGGGTTGCGTCCTCAGCCCCCTACTGTACTCCTGTACACACATGACTGTGTGGCCAGGTTCAGCTCAACACCATCATCAAGTTTGCGGATGACACAGTGGTGGTGGGCCTGATCTCCGACTACGAGAAGGCCTACCTGGAGGAAGTTGCTGATCTGTCACTCTGGTGCCAGGACAACAGCCTCATCATGAATGTCACCAAAACTAAGGAGCTGATTGTGGACTTTAGGAGGGTACAACAACAGAGGACGACTCACCACTGGGGATTAACGGGACTACTGTGGAGAGGGTGAGCGGTATAAATACCTGGGAGTCCACATCACCGAGGATCTGACATGGTCAACGAACACAGACACTCTGGTGAGAAAGGCAAGGCAGCGCCTCTACCACCTCAGGCAGCTGAGGAAATTTAAAGTTTCCCAGAGGATCCTTCAGTCCTTCTACTCTGGAGCTGTAGAGAGCGTCCTGACAGGAAGCATCACAGCCTGGTTTGGCAACTGCTCCGCTCAGGACAGGAAGGCTCTGCAGAGAGTAGTGCGTTCGGCTGAACGCACTATTGGAACTACACTCCCACCCTGCAGGACTTGTACACCAGGAGGTGCAGAACCAGAGCCGGCAGGATCATGAAGGATCCTCACCACCCCAACAACAGACTGTTTCAGCTGCTGCGGTCAGGCAGGCGCCCGTAGTCACGCTGCAAGAACAGAGAGACTGAGACGGAGTTTCTTTCCTCAGGCCATCAGGACTGTGAACTCCGACCTCACCAGGACCCCCACATAGACCCACACAACTGCCCCTCTTAGGCACACACACACACACACACACACACTTACTGTAAATATTGTGTTGTTTTTTATTGTAAATAGTGTGTACTTGTTGCCCTTGCACATTCCTGCTGAGCATTGCCACTTTCATTTCACTGCACACCCTGTGTGTGTATGTGACAAATAAAACATCTTGAATCTTGAATCTTGAACACACAGTCACACACACAGTCACACACACACACACACAGTCACACACACACAGTCACACACACACACACAGTCACACACACACACACACAGTAACACACAAACAGTCACGCACACAGTCACACACACACACACACACAGGCACGACAAACAACAAGGAAAAACAACATGAGCATAGGTTTAACAAAAGGAGGATGAGTGGGAGGAGCCAATGAGCCGGTCTCTGAGCTGAAGCTGAACATGTTTGATGACATCATCACCTCATGATGACTCCTCCTCCAGGTGATCCTGGTGGAGATGGAGAGGGTCTCCCCGGCCCAGCTGGCTCTCTTCCCCGAGGCGCTGCGTCACCTGAGGAGGACGCAGGGCGCCGTGCGCTGGTGGAGGAGCCCGCGGCGCTGCTGCAGAGGGGCGGAGCCAGGAGCAGGCCACGCCCTCTGCCCCACCTCCAGCTTCTGGAAAGAGGTCAGGTACCGGATGCCGGTGAGGGGCAAGAGGGCTCTGCACCCCGAGACCACGGCCCTGATGGACCTGTGACCCGGATCCAGGAGGAGCTGATGGACCTGTGACCCAGAACTTGGTTCTGCTGGTCCAAGTTCCATAAAAACAACACGTGGACGTGATGAAGTAGCTTCACAGTGTCCGACGGGCCCTGAACGCATCGTTTCTCATTGAGGTTACATGTGATGTCAGAGATAGAGAGACTGCTCATCCGAGGTCAGAGGTCATAAGAGGTTTCAGGAAGAAGAGTTGTGTCTTCAACCCCACTGGAACTTTGACGTGGACACGTTATCATCACATTACATTACATGACATCACATCACATTACATCACATTACATCACATGACATTACATGACATCACATCACATCACATTACATCACATTACATCACATTACATTACATGATATTACATCACATCACATCACATGACATCACATTACATTACATTACATCACATCACATGACATCACATTACATTACATTACATCACATGACATTACATCACATCACATCACATGGCATCACATTACATCACATTACATCACATGACATCACATTACATCACATTACATCACATTACATTACATTACATCACATGACATCACATGACATCACATGACATCACATCACATCACATGGCATCACATTACATCACATTACATGACATCACATCACATGACATCACATTACATCACATCACATTACATCACATTACATTACATGACATTACATCACATCACATGACATCACATGACATCACATTACATCACATGACATTACATCACATCACATCACATGGCATCACATTACATCACATTACATGACATCACATCACATGACATCACATTACATTACACATCACATCACATCACATCACATTACATCACATGACATCACATTACATCACATTACATTACATTACATCACATGACATTACATTACATCACATCACATTACATCACATGACATCACATCACATTACATCACATTACATTACATCACATGACATTACATCACATGACATCACATCACATGACATCACATTACATCACATCACATCACATGGCATCACATCACATCACATTACATCACATGACATCACATCACATCACATGACATCACATTACATTACATCACATCACATTACATCACATTACATCACATCACATTACATTACATCACATTACATCACATTACATCACATCACATCACATCACATCACATTACATCACATCACATTACATCACATTACATCACATTACATCACATCACATTACATCACATCACATCACATTACATCACATGACATCACATCACATTACATCACATTACATTACATGATATTACATCACATCACATCACATGACATCACATTACATCACATCACATCACATTACATTACATCACATGACATTACATCACATGGCATCACATTACATCACATTACATGACATTACATTACATCACATGACATTACATTACATGACATTACATCACATGACATTACATGACATGACATTACATCACATTACATCACATGACATCACATTACATCACATCACATTACATTACATCACATTACATCACATGACATCACATTACATCACATCACATGACATTACATTACATGACATCACACGTCATTTAGCTGAAGTTTTTATCCAAAGCTCACAACCTGTTACATTCAGACACCGTAGAGCAGCTACAGGGAGCAGCTACAGGGAGCAGCTCAGGGTTCAGTGCCCTGATTGAAAGACAGACCTGCTACCCACTTTACATACTTTACTTTTTTTTTTACTTTACATGTCATTTGGCTGACACTTTTATCCAAAGCGACTTACAATACTGTTACATTCATTCACTGTAGACGCAGCTACAGGGAGCAACTCAGGGTTAAGTGTCTTGCTCAAGGACACATCGACTAGGGCGGGGATTGAACCTCCAACCCCCTGATTGAAAGACGGACCTGCTACCCACTCACCCACAGTCACCCATATTGTTGTTATACAATTGTTCATTTTAAATATTTGATGACCTAACAATAACAATATGCCTCTGTGGGTTGAAGAAAACATTTGAACCCCCGTTGGGGAATAAAATGTATTAAACAGAATTCAGTGTGATAGCCTGTTTAAAAACATGTTTATGACCTGTTGATGACCTGTTTATAAACTGTTTATGACCTGATTATAACCTGGTTATAACATGGTTATAACATGGTTATAACCGGCTGTACTAGCATGCAGAATTATAATAAAAAGAATGAATCATTCACTTTAAGAATATTCAATTCAATTCAGTTTATTTGTATAGTCCAATTTCACAAATTACAAATTTGTTACAGTCCGGGTCCAAGAGACAGGTAGACGGGGTCCTAGAGACAGATAGACGGGGTCCTAGAGACAGGTAGACGGGGTCTAGAGACAGGTAGACGGGGTCCTAGAGACAGGTAGACGGGGTCTAGAGACAGGTAGACGGGGTCCAAGAGACAGGTAGACGGGGTCTAGAGACAGGTAGACGGGGTCCAAGAGACAGGTAGACGGGGTCCTAGAGACAGGTAGACGGGGTCCTAGAGACAGGTAGACGGGGTCCTAGAGACAGGTAGACGGGGTCCTAGAGACAGGTAGACGGGTCCAAGACACAGGTAGACGGGTCCAAGAGACAGGTAGACGGGGTCCAAGAGACAGGTAGACGGGGTCCTAGAGACAGGTAGACGGGGTCTCGAGACAGGTAGATGGGGTCTAGAGACAGGTAGACGGGGTCCTAGAGACAGGTAGACGAGGTCCTAGAGACAGGTAGACGGGGTCTAGAGACAGGTAGACGGGGTCTAGAGACAGGTAGACGGGGTCTAGAGACAGACGGGGTCCTAGAGACAGACGGGGTCTAGAGACAGGTAGACGGGGTCTAGAGACAGGTAGACGGGGTCCTAGAGACAGGGAGACGGGGTCTAGAGACAGGTAGACGGGGTCCTAGAGACAGGTAGACGGGGTCCAAGAGATAGGTAGACGGGGTCTAGAGACAGGTAGACGGGGTCCTAGAGACAGGTAGACGGGGTCCTAGAGACAGGTAGACGAGGTCCTAGAGACAGGTAGACGGGGTCTAGAGACAGGTAGACGGGGTCTAGAGACAGGTAGATGGGGTCTAGAGACAGGTAGACGAGGTCCTAGAGACAGGTAGACGGGGTCTAGAGACAGGTAGACGGGGTCTAGAGACAGGTAGACGGGGTCTAGAGACAGACGGGGTCCTAGAGACAGACGGGGTCTAGAGACAGGTAGACGGGGTCCTAGAGACAGGGAGACGGGGTCTAGAGACAGGTAGACGGGGTCCTAGAGACAGGTAGACGGGGTCCAAGAGATAGGTAGACGGGGTCTAGAGACAGGTAGACGGGGTCCTAGAGACAGGTAGACGGGGTCCTAGAGACAGATAGACGGGGTCTAGAGACAGGTAGACGGGGTCCTAAAGACAGGTAGACGGGGTCCTAGAGACAGGTAGACGGGGTCCTAGAGACAGGTAGACAGGGTCTAGAGACAGGTAGACGGGGTCTAGAGACAGGTAGACGGGGTCCAAGAGACAGGTAGACGGGGTCCTAGAGACAGGTAGACGGGGTCTAGAGACAGGTAGACGGGGTCCTAGAGACAGGTAGACGGGGTCCAAGAGACAGGTAGACGGGGTCCAAGAGACAGGTAGACGGGGTCCTAGAGACAGGTAGACGGGGTCCTAGAGACAGATAGACGGGGTCCAAGAGACAGGTAGACGGGGTCCTAGAGACAGGTAGACGGGGTCTAGAGACAGGTAGACGGAGTCCAAGAGACAGGTAGACGGGGTCCTAGAGACAGGTAGACGGGGTCCTAGAGACAGGTAGACGGGGTCCTAGAGACAGGTAGACGGGGTCTAGAGACAGGTAGACGGGGTCCTAGAGACAGGTAGACGGGGTCTAGAGACAGGTAGACGGGGTCCAAGAGACAGGTAGACGGGTCCAAGAGACAGGTAGATGGGGTCCAAGAGACAGGTAGACGGGGTCCTAGAGACAGGTAGACGGGGTCCTAGAGACAGATAGACGGGGTCTAGAGACAGGTAGACGGGGTCCAAGAGACAGATAGACGGGGACTAGAGACAGGTCTAAGACGGGGTCCAAGAGACAGGTAGATCGGGTCCAAGAGGCAGGTAGGCGGGTCCGAGAGACAGGGAGACGGGGTCTAGAGACAGGTAGACGGGGTCCAAGAGACAGGTAGACGGGGTCCTAGAGACAGGTAGACGGGTCCTAGAGACAGATAAGACGGGTCCTAGAGACAGATAGACGGGGTCTAGAGACAGGTAGACGGGGTCTAGAGACAGGTAGACGGGGTCCAAGAGACAGGTAGACGGGTCCTAGAGACAGGTAGACGGACCAGAGAGGGTCTAGAGACAGGTAGATCGGGGTCCTAGAGACAGGTAGGCACGGGTCCTAGAGACAGGTAGGCAGGGTCCTAGAGACAGATAGACGGGTCCTAGAGACAGGTAGACGGGGTCCTAGAAGACAGGTAGACGGGGTCCTAGAGACAGGTAGACAGGGGTCCTAGAGACAGGTAGACGGGATCTAGAGACAGGTAGACGGGGTCTAGAGACAGGTAGACGGGGTCCAAGAGACAGGTAGACGGGGTCCTAGAGACAGGTAGCACGGGTCTAGAGACAGGTAGACGGGTCCTAGAGACAGGTAGACGGGGTCCTAGAGACAGGTAGACGGGGTCCTAGAGACAAGGTCTAGAGACAGGTAGACGGGGTCTAGAGACAGGTAGACGGGGTCCTAGAGACAGGTAGACGGGGTCCTAGAGACAGGTAGACGGGGTCCTAGAGACAGGAAAGCGGGGTCTAGAGACAGGTAGACGGGGTCCAAGAGACAGGTAGACGGGGTCCTAGAGACAGGTAGACGGGGTCTAGAGACAGGTAGACGGGGTCCTAGAGACAGGTAGACGGGGTCCAAGAGACAGGTAGACAGGGTCCTAGAGACAGGTAGACGGGGTCTAGAGACAGGTAGACGGGGTCCAAGAGACAGGTAGACGGGGTCCAGGAGACAGGTAGACAGGGTCTAGAGACAGGTAGACGGGGTCCAAGAGACAGGTAGACGGGGTCCTAGAGACAGGTAGACGGGGTCCAAGAGACAGGTAGGCAGGGGTCTAGAGACAGGTAGACTGGGGTCTAGAGACAGGTAGACGGGGTCCTAGAGACAGGTAGACATGGTCCAAGAGACAGGTAGACGGGGTCCAAGAGACAGGTAGACGGGGTCCAAGAGACAGGTAGACGGGGTCCTAGAGACAGGTAGACGGGTCCTAGAGACAGATAGGCAGGGGTCTAGAGACAGGTAGACGGGTCCAAGAGACAGGTAGACGGGGTCCTAGAGACAGATGAGACGGGGTCTAGAGACAGGTAGACGGGTCCAAGAGACAGGTAGGCGGGTCCTAGAGACAGGTAGACGGGGTCCTAGAGACAGATAGACGGGTCTAGAGACAGGTAGACGGGGTCCAAGAGACAGGTAGACGGGGTCCTAGAGACAGGTAGACGGGGTCCTAGAGACAGATAGACGGGGTCCTAGAGACAGATGAGACGGGGTCTAGAGACAGGTAGGCGGGTCTAGAGACAGGTAGACAGGGTCCAAGAGACAGGTAGACGGGGTCCTAGAGACAGGTAGACGGGGTCTAGAGACAGGTAGACGGGTCCTAGAGACAGGTAGACGGGGTCCAGGAGACAGGTAGATGGGGTCCTAGAGACAGGTAGACGGGGTCCTAGAGACAGATAGACGGGGTCTAGAGACAGGTAGAGGGGTCCTAAAGACAGGTGATCGGGTCCTAGAGACAGGTAGACGGGGTCCTAGAGACAGGTAGACGGGGTCTAGAGACAGGTGAGACGGGTCTAGAGACAGGTAGACGGGGTCCAAGAGACAGGTAGGCGGGGGCCTAGAGACAGGTAGAGGCAGGGTCTAGAGACAGGTAGACGGGGTCCTAGAGACAGGTAGACGAGGTCCAAGAGACAGGTAGATGGGGTCCAAGAGACAGGTAGGCGGGGTCCTAGAGACAGGTAGACGGGGTCCTAGAGACAGATGAGACGGGGTCCAAGAGACAGGTAGACGGGGTCCCTAGAGACAGGTAGACGGGGTCCTAGAGACAGGTAGGCAGGGTCCTAGAGACAGATAGGCAGGGGTCCTAGAGACAGATAGACGGAGTCTAGAGACAGGTAGACGGGGTCCTAGAGACAGGTAGACGGGGTCTAGAGACAGGTAGACGGGGTCTAGAGACAGGTAGACAGGGTCCTAGAGACAGGTAGACGGGGTCCTAGAGACAGGTAGACAGGGTCTAGAGACAGGTAGACAGGGTCCAGGAGACAGGTAGACGGGGTCCTAGAGACAGGTAGGCGGGGTCTCGAGACAGGTAGACGGGGTCTAGAGACAGGTAGCGGGGTCCTAGAGACAGGTGAGACGGGTCTAGAGACAGACGGGGTCCTAGAGACAGACAGGGGTCTAGAGACAGGTAGACGGGGTCAAAGAGACAGGTAGACGGGGTCCTAGAGACAAGGTCTAGAGACAGGTAGGCAGGGTCCTAGAGACAGGTAGATGGGCTCTAGAGACAGGTAGACGGGTCAGAGACAGGTAGACGGGGTCCAAGAGACAGGTAGGCGGGGTCCTAGAGACAGGTAGGCGGGGGGCTAGAGACAGGTAGATGGGGTCTAGAGACAGGTAGACGGGGTCCTAGAGACAGGTACACGAGGTCCTAGAGACAGGTAGACGGGGTCTAGAGACAGGTAGGCGGGGTCTAGAGACAGGTAGACAGGGTCTAGAGACAGACGGGGTCCTAGAGACAGATGGGGTCTAGAGACAGGTAGGCAGGGGTCCTAGAGACAGGTGACGGGGTCTAGAGACAGGTGAGACGGGTCCTAGAGACAGGTAGGCAGGGTCCTAGAGACAGGTGAAGCGGGTCAAGAGATAGGTAGACGGGGTCCTAGAGACGGGTAGACGGGGTCCTAGAGACAGGTAAGCAGGGACCTAGAGACAGGTAGGCGGTCCTAGAGACAGGTAGACGGGGACTAGAGACAGGTAGACGGGGTCTAGAGACAGGTAGACGAGGTCCTAGAGACAGGTAGATGGGGTCTAGAGACAGGTAGACGGGTCCAGGAGACAGGTAGATGGGGTCTAGAGACAGGTAGACGGGGTCCTAGAGACAGATAGACGGGGTCCTAGAGACAGGTGAGCGGGGTCCTAGAGACAGGTAGAGGGGTCCTAGAGACAGATAGACGGGGTCTAGAGACAGGTAGATCGGGGTCCAAGAGACAGGTAAGACGGGGTCCTAGAGACAGGTAGATGGGGTCCTAGAGACAGATAGGCAGGGTCTAGAGACAGGTAGACGGGGTCCTAGAGACAGGTAGACGGGGTCCTAGAGACAGGTAGACAGGGTCTAGAGACAGGTAGCAGGGTCCTAGAGACAGGTAGATGGGGTCCTAGAGACAGGTAGACGGGGTCCTAGAGACAGATAGACGGGGTCTAGAGACAGGTGACAGGGTCCAAGAGACAGGTAGACGGGGTCCTAGAGACAGATAGACGGGTCTAGAGACAGGTAGACGGGGTCCAAGAGACAGGTAGACGGGGTCCTAGAGACAGATAGACGGGGTCTAGAGACAGATGAGCGGGGTCTAGAGACAGGTAGGCGGGGTCTAGAGACAGGTAGACAGGGTCCAAGAGACAGGTAGGCAGGGTCCTAGAGACAGATGACGGGGTCCTAGAGACAGATAGACAGGGTCTAGAGACAGGTAGACGGGGTCTAGAGACAGGTAGAGCAGGTCCAAGAGACAGGTAGACGGGGTCCCAGAGACAGGCAGACGGGGTCTAAGACAGGTAGACGGGGTCCCAGAGACAGGTAGACGGGTCCAAGAGACAGGTGATGGGTCTAGAGACAGGTAGACAGGGGTCCTAGAGACAGGCAGAGCGGGGTCTAGAGACAGGTAGACGGGTCCCTAGAGACAGGTAGGCAGGGTCCTAGAGACAGGTAGAGGGGTCCAAGAGATAGGTAGACGGGGTCTAGAGACAGGTAGACGGAGGGGTCCTAGAGACAGGTGAGACGGGTCCTAGAGACAGGTAGACGGGGTCCTAGAGACAGGTGGGGTCCGGGTCCAGAGACAGGTAGGCGGGGTCTAGAGACAGGTAGGCAGGTCAAGGAGACAGATAGACGGGGTCCTAGAGACAGGTGAGACGGGGTCCTAGAGACAGTGAGACGGGGTCTAGAGGACAGATAGACGAGGTCTAGAGACAGGTAGACGAGGTCCTAGAGACAGGTAGACGGGTCCTAGAGACAGGTAGACGGGGTCCTAGAGACAGGTAGACGGGGTCTAGAGACAGGTAGAAGGGGTCCAAGAGACAGGTAGACGGGGTCCTAGAGACAGGTAGACGGGGTGCCAGAGACAGGTAGACGGGGTCCCAGAGACAGGTAGACAGGGTCTAGAGACAGGTAGACGGGGTCTAGAGACAGGTAGGCAGGGTCCTAGAGACAGGTAGAGGGGTCCTAGAGACAGGTAGACGGGGTCTAGAGACAGGTAGACGGGGTCCAAGAGACAGGTAGACGGGGTCCTAGAGACAGGTAGACGGGGTCTCGAGACAGGTAGACGGGGTCTAGAGACAGGTAGACGGGGTCCTAGAGACAGGTAGACGGGGTCCTAGAGACAGGTAGACGAGGTCCTAGAGACAGGTAGACGGGGTCTAGAGACAGGTAGACGGGGTCCTAGAGACAGGTAGACGGGGTCTAGAGACAGGTAGACGGGGTCCTAGAGACAGGTAGACGGGGTCCTAGAGACAGGTAGACGGGGTCCAAGAGATAGGTAGACGGGGTCTAGAGACAGATAGACGGGGTCCTAGAGACAGGTAGACGGGGTCCAAGAGATAGGTAGACGGGGTCTAGAGACAGGTAGACGGGGTCCTAGAGACAGGTAGACGGGGTCCTAGAGACAGGTAGATTGTTATTTTGAGACCTGGACTAAAGTTAGACCAGGAGTCCTCTGTTATATTGAGACGTGGTGTAGCTCCATGTCAGTTAGACATCTGGTGCAGAACCTTTTGACTAACGGAGTACACTCCGGTAGTATAAACTAAAGTGATGAGGTTGTGGTCTGACAGAAGAGGATTCTGTGGGAAGACGTTCAAATGCTCAATGTCAACGCCATAAGTAAGAACAATGATCAGCGGATTGGCCAAAGCTGTGAGTGGGTTTCTGTTCTCTGGCAGAAGCCAATCGAGTCCAACAAGGAGATGAATGCAGCACTAAGGCAATCATTATCAACATCCATGGATATTAAAATCTCTACAATAATAACTTATCAGTTTTAAGAACCAAACTTGATATAAATTCTGAGAATTCAGATATAAACTCTGTATATGGTCCTGGTGGCCGGTACAGAATCACAAATCGAATTGGCTGTAGTGTTTTCCAGGTTGGATGTGAAAGACTAAGAACAAGGCTTTCAAATGAGGTGTAGTGTAATTTTGGTTGAGGATTAATTAATAGGCTCGATTCAAAGATGGCTGCTACTCCACCTCCTCGACCGGTGCCTCGAGGAATGTGAGTATTAATATGACTTGGAGGAGTCGATTCATTCAGGCAGACATATTCTTCATGGCTCAGCCAGGTTTCAGTTAGGCAACATAAATCAATGTGATTATCTGATATTACATCATTTAGTAACACAGCTTTAGATGACAGAGATCGAATATTTAGGAGACCACATTTCATAGTCCTGTTTTGTTGCTCTGCTGAAATAATGGTGTTAACTTGAATAAGGTTATTGTGTACGACTCCTCTTCTGCTTTCTTTGGATAGAATTACTTTAAGTTTAAGTAGTGGGACAGACAGTCTCTATGGAGCTCTGGGAGGGACTGGGTGAGAGGGGGGAGGCCCCGGGGGAGGGAGGTGCTATGGGGGACACTGGGTGAGAGGGAGGCCCTGGGGAGGGAGGTGCTATGGGGACACTGGGTGAGAGGGGAGGCCCCGGGAGGGATGCTATGGGGACACTGGGTGAGGGGAGGCGGGGAGGGAGGTGCTATGGGGACACTGGGTGAGGGGCGTGGGGCCCTCTGTTCCTGCTTTCTGACCCTAACCCTGCGTTGTCATGGATCACGGCTGTCCGGGTGGTCAACGTGGTGTTAATATTAATCTGATTTATTGAAGGGACCGTAATGTCTAGGTTCAACAAAACATCAGAAGAGACGCACTTTGCCTTGAGGAGAGAGATATTGTGTCTGCAGCTCAAGGCAGCTACACGCCTGACAGTATTCAACATTCACACTTGTTATCAGTATTTACATACCAAGAGGCACGGCCAACAGACAGCCCACCCGGGTGGAGGGAATTCTCATGAGAAGACAAGAGTCAAGGAGATCTCAGGGGGATATGCACCTGTGACGAGATCTGGGTATAAAAGATTGAATCTTAATGTGAGGAGAGAGTGTGGTTTTCTGGGCCAAGACTTGTGTGTTGAGAGAGCCCTCGTGATTGCAATCGCTGGTGAGCATTTGTACTTTGCTTTTGATCAGTGAATAAACGTCTCCCTAAAGGAGAGAACTACAGCAGACTGTGGATCGTATTATTGTAGAAGCTCTTCAGGCTGTCAATTCTGAATTATGCTACAGTGGTCATGTGGTCAGAAGCGAGACGCTCCGCCCAGCGTGGGATGGATGCCGCTCTCCTCATCAGGCTTTCCCAGAAAGTCTTCCAGTTGTCTCCGTAGCCCATTATTCTCTGGGCACCTCGACAGCCAACGGTTGAAAGACGACATTCGGCTAAACAATTCGTCTGTCTGCACATTGGGGAGAGGGCCAGAGAAAACGACGTGTCCACAACGTCTTGGCATAAGCACACACCCACTCCACATGACCTTTAGTGACCTCCGAGCGACGGGCTCGGCGTCACACCGGCGTGTATTACAATCTGACTGTATCTCCGCTTTGCCAGCAGCTTCAAACCAGACTCCACGTCGCCCGCTCTGGCCCCGGAGGCACACGACGGTGGTCCGCGGCCTCGCTTAACGTCACCTTCCTGACTGTAGAGCTCCCGATAACCAGGGTGTGTTCCTCAGTGTGTCGCTGAGCAGGAAAACTGGTTGGTGCACAGCGGCTTCGTGTAGACTTACTACTCCTGCGAACAGTTACCCACGATCCCGGCTGATCGGGCACCACCGGGAACAGCTAGCAGCTAACAGCCAGCAGCTAACAGCTATCAGCTGACTGCCAGCTCCAGCGCTGACCACGGGAGAAGGCGGGCTAACTAGCATAGCTGTCTGAGCTGGCGATGGCGGAGCCGTGCATCTAACCCACATAGACCTGCCTCCAACCTGCAGATAAACTACACTTGTTGCATGTGCGGTTGGTCATGAAGGGAGGCAGGGGGAGAACTAGACATGAGACTGTGGCAGCGGGGGTGTTTAGGCTCTGCTGCAGAGTGGGTGGAGCGGGGGTGTGGTTCAGGGAACGGTGTCTGATTGTCATCAGCTGGTCTGATGACAATCTGTGTTTGTGTATCTGCGAGGCTTTGTCTTCAAAAGGGGCTGGATGGACTGCAGACGGGGTGGAGGGCCAAGCAGAGACACGGCCTGTGGTCGGGTACAATAAAAGATATTACAAAACATCCCTCTGGCTGCTCATTCCGTGTGTCTTAAAGGGGGAACCTACCAGTGACGGCTCGACACACAGAGACACACAGAGACACACAGAGACACACAGAGACACACACACACAGAGACACACAGAGACACACAGAGACACACCGAGACACACCGAGACACACACAGAGACACACAGAGACACACAGAGACACACAGAGACACACACAGAGTATTAGAGACACACAGAGACTGCTGGCCGAGACTAACCACAGAGACACACAGGGCACACAGCACACAGAGACACAGGACACACTGGACGACACACACACACAGGACACACAGGACACACAGGAGACACACAGAGCAACACACAAGAGCAGCGACACACAGAGAGCCGACACACTGAGGACACACATGCACAGAGGACACTGGAGGGGACACACAAGGACACACACACACACAGTACAGACACACACACACACACAGTCACACACACAGACACACACACACACACACACACAGTCACACACACACACAGAGAGACAGATACTCTCTCACACTCACACACACACACACACACAGACACACACACACACACACAGGGACACACAGACACACACAGTCACACACACACACAGTCACACACACAGTCACACACACACACACACACACAGTCACACACACAGACACAGAGACACACACACACACACACACAGTCACACACAGTCACACACATACACACACAGACACACACAGAGACACACAGTCACACAGAGACACAGTCACACACACAGACACACACACACACAGAGACACACACAGTCACACACAGAGACACACACACAGGACACACAGTCACACACATACATACACAGGACACACAGTTACACACACAGTCACACACACACACACAGACACACACACAGGGACACACACACAGGAACACACACACACACAGGAACACACACACAGGAACACACACACACACACACAGTCACACATACACTCACAGTCACACACACACAGTCACACACACACACACACACACACACACACACAGTCACACACCTGGACACACACACACACACACACACAGTCACACACAGACACACACACACACACAGTCACACACACACACACACACACACACACACACAGTAGCCCATGATGGTAGCGGCTGCTGTCCAGGCTGCCGTCGAGGTAGCTCCAGCGGAGATTGTGCGCTCTTTTAGGATTTTTTGTGTTTATTTTTAATGTTTTCTTTGCCACAAACACATCGGCACCTAACAGCATCACGACCTGATTGTTAATACACTTTTGGACATAAACTTTAAAGCGCCAAAACAAGGGTTTTTGTCCACTTTTTTCCAGCATCGATCCAGCGTGGCCGGCAGAGATAAATACTGAGCGAACCATATCAACAACAGTGGAGCCGCTACTACGGGGAGACAGCACGAAAACATCGAGGGAAGCAGGAGCGGGTCGAACAGACTGAGAGTTCAAGCCCACCGCCCACCTCTGCCCAGCATCCTTCTTGCTAACGTCCAGTCTCTGGAAAATAAGATGGATGATGTTAGGGCAGGATCAGATTCCAACAGGACATGAGGGATTGTAACATCTTTTGTCTGGATTGAAACATGGCTGACCCGCTGGTGCGGATCGAGTCATATGCCCAACTTGAGTCCTTCTCTGTTTTCCCGTGCAGATAGAACGGAGAGAGGGAGTCTGGTAAAATCTAAGGGTGGAGGTTTGCTTCATGACTAACAACATGTGGTGCGACCCCAAGAACATTAAGACTCTTTCTACGTTCCTGCTCGCATGAACCTGGAACATCTGACGATCTCATGCCGTCCATTCTACTCTTTCCCAGGAGTTCAGCTCGGTCATCACCACAGCCGTCTACATCTCCACCTAGCGGACACCGGCCAGAAAGCACTATCGGACCTACATGATGTGTTATGTCGGCATCAGAACAAAGTATCCAGCCGACGCTGTGGTGGTGGCTGGGGACTTTAATAGGAGCAACCTAAAAAAGTCATGCCAACTTTCACCAGCACATTACGGTGCTACCAGAGGGAAAGAACGTTGGACCACTGCTATACGCCATTCAAGAGAGGCTACAAGGCTGTCTCTCCCTCCGCTCGCAAATCAGACCATGCCGCCATTTTTCTGCTTCCGAGTACCGCAAAAGATCGCGCGAAGCGGTAGTGACGAGGAACGTGAAGCGGTGGTCTGACCAATCAGAGGCTGAGCTACAGGACGCTCTCGTGTCGTCGACTGGGACATGATCCAATCCAGTTCCAGTGACGTCAGCGAGTTTGGGAAGTAGCAATGAGCCTCATAGCAACGCCAACGGACACCATCGTCCCCACGGTAAAAGTTAGGTCTTTCCTAACCAAAAGCCGTGGGTTGATAGATCCATCCGTGAAGCTGTGAACGCCTGCACTGCTGCCTATAACTCCGGTCTTGTATCCGCAACATGGACGAGTACAAGGCAGCGGTCTATGGACTGAGGAGGGCGGTGAAGGAAGCCAAAGGAGGCACTGAGACAGAGTGGAATCACAGATGGAGCAGCGACACCAGGCGCCTATGGCAGGGGCTACCTATCACAGACTACCAGAGCAGACCCCGCGCAATGGTGAGTGCCGACGATCCCTAGCGGACGACCTGAACTCATTTTATGCACGGTTTGAGGCTAGCAACAACAGCGCTAGCTCGCCGCTAACAACAACACTAAGCGTAGCCGAGGTGAGTTCTACCGCTGGGATGAACACACACTCTCTGTGACCGAGCACAGTGTGAGGAGGGCTCTGTTGAGGGTGAACACCAGGAAAGCTGCAGGTCCAGATGGCATATCTGGGCGAGTACTGAAGACCTGTGCTAACCAGCTAGCTCCAGTGTTCACCACAATATTCAACCTCTCCCTGGCTGAGTCCGTGGTCCCCGCCTGCTTCAAGAGATCCACTATTGTCCCTGTGCCCAAGAATGCTTCTCCAGCATGTATGAATGACTACCGACCGTGGCCCTCACCTCGGTGGTCATGAAATGCTTTGAGAGGCTGATAAAGGACTACATCTGCGCCTTCCTCCTTCCTCCATGGACCCGCTGCAGTTTGCTTATCGCCCAAACAGATCCACAGATGATGCTGTCTCCAGGTACTGCACACCACACTCTCTCATCTGGACAGCCAGAGGGGGCTATGTGAGACTGCTGTTCATTGATTATAGTTCAGCCAACACCATAGTCCCTCCAGACTGGCCGGCAAGCTGATTGAGCTGGGACTGAACACCCCTGTGTGCTTGGATCCTGGACTTCCTGACCGCCAGGCCACAGGTGGTCAGGGTGGGCAGACACACCTCCAAATCCCTCACCCTGAACACAGGATCCCCAGGTTGCGCCCTCAGCCCCTACTGTACTCCCTGTACACACATGACTGTGTGGCCAGGTTCAGCTCAACACCATCATCAAGGTTGCGCATGCCACAGTGGTGGTGGGCCTGCTCTCCGACACCCACGAGCAGGCCTACCTGGAGGCAGTTGCTGATCTGTCACTCTGGTGCCAGGACAACAGCCTCATCATGAATGTCACCAAAACTAAGGAGCTGATTGTGCACTTTAGGAGGGTACAACAACAGAGGACGTACTCACCACTGGGGATTAACGGGACTACTGTGGAGAGGGTGAGCGGGTATAAATACCTGGGAGTCCACATCACCGAGGATCTGACATGGTCAACGAACACAGACACTCTGGTGAGAAAGGCAAGGCAGAGCCTCTACCACCTCAGGCAGCTGAGGAAATTTAAAGTTTCCCAGAGGATCCTTCAGTCCTTCTACTCTGGAGCTGTAGAGAGCGTCCTGACAGGAAGCATCACAGCCTGGTTTGGCAACTGCTCCGCTCAGGACAGGAAGGCTCTGCAGAGAGTAGTGCGTTCGGCTGAACGCACTATTGGAACTACACTCCCACCCTGCAGGACTTGTACACCAGGAGGTGCAGAACCAGAGCCGGCAGGATCATGAAGGATCCTCACCACCCCAACAACAGACTGTTTCAGCTGCTGCGGTCAGGCAGGCGCCCGTAGTCACGCTGCAAGAACAGAGAGACTGAGACGGAGTTTCTTTCCTCAGGCCATCAGGACTGTGAACCCGACCTCACCAGGACCCCACATAGACCCACACAACTCCACCTCTTAGCCACACACACACACACACACACACACACTTACTGTAAATATTGTGTTGTTTTTTATTGTAAATAGTGTGTACTTGTTGCCCTTGCACATTCCTGCTGAGCATTGCCACTTTCATTTCACTGCACACCCTGTGTGTGTATGTGACAAATAAAACATCTTGAATCTTGAATCTTGAACACACAGTCACACACACAGTCACACACACACACACACAGTCACACACACACAGTCACACACACACACACAGTCACACACACACACACACAGTAACACACAAACAGTCACGCACACAGTCACACACACACACACACACAGGCACGACAAACAACAAGGAAAAACAACATGAGCATAGGTTTAACAAAAGGAGGATGAGTGGGAGGAGCCAATGAGCCGGTCTCTGAGCTGAAGCTGAACATGTTTGATGACATCATCACCTCATGATGACTCCTCCTCCAGGTGATCCTGGTGGAGATGGAGAGGGTCTCCCCGGCCCAGCTGGCTCTCTTCCCCGAGGCGCTGCGTCACCTGAGGAGGACGCAGGGCGCCGTGCGCTGGTGGAGGAGCCCGCGGCGCTGCTGCAGAGGGGCGGAGCCAGGAGCAGGCCACGCCCTCTGCCCCACCTCCAGCTTCTGGAAAGAGGTCAGGTACCGGATGCCGGTGAGGGGCAAGAGGGCTCTGCACCCCGAGACCACGGCCCTGATGGACCTGTGACCCGGATCCAGGAGGAGCTGATGGACCTGTGACCCAGAACTTGGTTCTGCTGGTCCAAGTTCCATAAAAACAACACGTGGACGTGATGAAGTAGCTTCACAGTGTCCGACGGGCCCTGAACGCATCGTTTCTCATTGAGGTTACATGTGATGTCAGAGATAGAGAGACTGCTCATCCGAGGTCAGAGGTCATAAGAGGTTTCAGGAAGAAGAGTTGTGTCTTCAACCCCACTGGAACTTTGACGTGGACACGTTATCATCACATTACATCACATGACATCACATCACATGACATTATATTACATCACATGACATTATAATACATGACATTATATTACATTATATTACATTATATTACATTACATGACATTATATTACATCACATGACATCACATCACATCACATGACATCACATCACATTACATCACATTACATTACATGATATTACATTATATTACATCACATGATATTATCACATCACATCACATGGCATCACATTACATCACATTACATCACATGACATTATATTACATCACATGACATCACATTACATTACATTACATCACATGACATTACATCACATGACATCACATGACATCATGACATTATATCACATTACATGACATCATCACATTACATCACATGACATTATATCACATTACATGACATTATTTTACATCACATGACATTACATCACATGACATATGACATCACATGACATTATATTACATCACATGACATTACATCACATCACATGACATTATATTACATCACATGACATTATATTACATCACATCACATTACATCATATTATATCACATGACATCACATCACATCATATCATATTATATCACATGACATCATATCATATCACATTATCACATTATATTATATTACATCACATGACATTATATTACATCACATCATATTATATCATATGACATCACATCACATTATATCATATTATATTACATCATATGACATTACATCATCATGACATCATATCACATCATCATGGCATCCATCACATTACATCACATCACATCACATGTCATTACATCACATCACATGTCATCACATGTCATTACATCACATGTCATTACATTACATCACATCACGGCATCACATCACATCACATCACATGACATCACATCATCACATCATACATTACATTACATCACATCACATTGTATATCATATCACATCACATCATATCACATTACATCACATTACATCACATCATGACATCACATTATATCATATCATGGCATCACATCACATCACATTACATCACATGACATTACATCACATTACATCACAATACATTACATGACATATTACATCACATGACATTATATTACATCACATGACATTATATTATATTACATCACATGACATTACATCACATGACATTATATTACATTACATGACATTATATTACATCACATGACATTATATTACATTACATTACATCACATGACATTACAATACATCACATTACATCACATTACATCACATGACATCACATTACATCACATCACATTACATTACATCACATTACATCACATGACATCACATTACATCACATCACATGACATTACATTACATGACATCACACGCTATTTAGCTGAAGTTTTTATCCAAAGCTCACAACCTGTTACATTCAGACACCGTAGAGCAGCTACAGGGAGCAGCTACAGGGAGCAGCTCAGGGTTCAGTGCCCTGATTGAAAGACAGACCTGCTACCCACTTTACATACTTTACTTTTTTTTTTACTTTACATGTCATTTGGCTGACACTTTTATCCAAAGCGACTTACAATACTGTTACATTCATTCACTGTAGACGCAGCTACAGGGAGCAACTCAGGGTTAAGTGTCTTGCTCAAGGACACATCGACTAGGCGGATTGAACCTCCAACCCCCTGATTGAAAGACGGACCTGCTACCCACTCACCCACAGTCACCCATATTGTTGTTATACAATTGTTCATTTTAAATATTTGATGACCTAACAATAACAATATGCCTCTGTGGAGTTGAAGAAAACATTTGAACCCCGCTAGAATAAAATGTATTAAACAGAATTCAGTGTGATAGCCTGTTTAAAAACATGTTTATGACCTGTTGATGACCTGTTTATAAACTGTTTATGACCTGATTATAACCTGGTTATAACATGGTTATAACATGGTTATAACCGGCTGTACTAGCATGCAGAATTATAATAAAAAGAATGAATCATTCACTTTAAGAATATTCAATTCAATTCAGTTTATTTATAGTCCAATTTCACAAATTACAAATTTGTTACAGTCCGGGTCCAAGAGACAGGTAGACGGGGTCCTAGAGACAGATAGACGGGGTCCTAGAGACAGGTAAGACGGGGTCTAGAGACAGGTAGATCGGGTCCTAGACACAGGTAGATCGGGTCTAGAGACAGGTAGACAGGGGTCCTAGAGACAGGTAGACGGGGTCCAGCAGACAGGTAGACGGGGTCCAAGAGACAGGTAGACGGGTCCTAGAGACAGGTAGAAGGGGTCCTAGAGACAGGTAGATGGGGTCCTAGAGACAGGTAGACGGGGTCCTAGAGACAGGTGAGGCACGGGTCCAAGAGACAGGTAGACGGGGTCCAAGAGACAGGTAGACGGGGTCCAAGAGACAGGTAGACGGGGTCCAAGAGACAGGTAGACGGGGTCCTAGACAGGTAGATGGGGTCTAGAGACAGGTAGAGGTCCTACAGACAGGTAGACGAGGTCCTAGAGACAGGTAGACGGGGTCTAGAGACAGGTAGACGGGGTCTAGAGACAGGTAGACGGGGTCTAGAGACAGACGGGGTCCTAGAGACAGACGGGGTCTAGAGACAGGTAGACGGGGTCTAGAGACAGGTAGACGGGGTCTAGAGACAGGAAGATGGGGTCTAGAGACAGGTAGACGGGTCCTAGAGACAGGTAGACGGGGTCCAAGAGATAGGTAGACGGGGTCTAGAGACAGGTAGACGGGGTCCTAGAGACAGGTAGACGGGGTCCTAGAGACAGGTAGACGGGGTCTAGAGACAGGTAGACGGGGTCTAGAGACAGGTAGACGGGGTCCTAGAGACAGGTAGATGGGGTCTAGAGACAGGTAGACGGGGTCCTAGAGACAGGTAGACGGGGTCTAGAGACAGGTAGACGGGGTCTAGAGACAGGTAGACGGGGTCTAGAGACAGACGGGGTCCTAGAGACAGACGGGGTCTAGAGACAGGTAGACGGGGTCCTAGAGACAGGGAGACGGGGTCTAGAGACAGGTAGACGGGGTCTAGAGACAGGTAGACGGGTCCAAGAGACAGGTAGACGGGGTCTAGAGACAGGTAGACGGGGTCCTAGAGACAGGTAGACGGGGTCCTAGAGACAGATAGACGGGGTCTAGAGACAGGTAGACGGGGTCCTAAAGACAGGTAGACGGGGTCCTAGAGACAGGTAGACGGGTCCTAGAGACAGGTAGACGGGGTCCTAGAGACAGGTAGACGGGGTCCTAGAGACAGGTAGACGGGGTCCAAGAGACAGGTAGACGGGGTCCTAGAGACAGGTAGACGGGTCCTAGAGACAGGTAGACGGGGTCCTAGAGACAGGTAGACGGGGTCCAAGAGACAGGTAGACGGGGTCCTAGAGACAGGTAGACGGGGTCCAGAGACAGGTAGACGGGGTCCAAGAGACAGGTAGACGGGGTCCTAGAGACAGGTAGACGGGGTCCTAGAGACAGGTAGACGGGGTCCAAGAGACAGGTAGACGGGGTCCTAGAGACAGGTAGACGGGGTCCTAGAGACAGGTAGACGGGGTCCTAGAGACAGGTAGACGGGGTCTAGAGACAGGTAGACGGGGTCCTAGAGACAGGTAGACGGGGTCCAAGAGACAGGTAGACGGGGTCCAAGAGACAGGTAGACGGGTCCAAGAGACAGGTAGACGGGGTCCAAGAGACAGGTAGACGGGTCCAAGAGACAGGTAGACGGGGTCTAGAGACAGGTAGATGGGGGTCAAGAGACAGGTAGACGGGGTCCTAGAGACAGATAGACGGGTCTAGAGACAGGTAGACAGGGTCCAAGAGACAGGTAGACGGTGTCCTAGAGACAGGTAGACGGGTCCTAGAGACAGATAGACGGGGTCTAGAGACAGGTAGACGGGGTCCAAGAGACAGGTAGACGGGGTCCTAGAGACAGGTAGACGGGGTCCTAGAGACAGATAGACGGGGTCCTAGAGACAGATAGACGGGGTCTAGAGACAGGTAGACGGGGTCTAGAGACAGGTAGACGGGGTCCAAGAGACAGGTAGACGGGGTCCTAGAGACAGGTAGACGGGGTCTAGAGACAGGTAGACAGGGTCCTAGAGACAGGTAGACGGGGTCCAAGAGACAGGTAGACGGGGTCCTAGAGACAGGTAGACGGGGTCCTAGAGACAGATAGACGGGGTCTAGAGACAGGTAGACGGGGTCCTAAAGACAGGTAGACGGGGTCCTAGAGACAGGTAGACGGGGTCTAGAGACAGGTAGACGGGGTCTAGAGACAGGTAGACGGGTCCTAGAGACAGGTAGACGGGTCCTAGAGACAGGTAGACGGGTCCTAGAGACAGGTAGACGGGGTCTAGAGACAGGTAGACGGGGTCCTAGAGACAGGTAGACGGGTCCTAGAGACAGGTAGACGGGTCCTAGAGACAGGTAGACGGGGTCCTAGAGACAGGTAGACGGGGTCCTAGAGACAGGTAGAAGGGGTCCTAGAGACAGGTAGACGGGTCCTAGAGACAGGTAGACGGGGTCCTAGAGACAGGTAGACGGGGTCCTAGAGACAGGTAGACGGGGTCTAGAGACAGGTAGACGGGGTCCTAGAGACAGGTAGACGGGTCCAAGCGACAGGTAGACGGGGTCCTAGAGACACGTAGACGGGTCCTAGAGACAGGTAGACGGGGTCCAAGAGACAGGTAGACGGGGTCCTAGAGACAGGTAGACGGGGTCCTAGAGACAGGTAGACGGAGTCCAAGAGACAGGTAGACGGGGTCCTAGAGACAGGTAGACGGGGTCCTAGAGACAGGTAGACGGGGTCCTAGAGACAGGTAGACGGGGTCTAGAGACAGGTAGACGGGTCCTAGAGACAGGTAGACGGGGTCTAGAGACAGGTAGACGGGGTCCAAGAGACAGGTAGACGGGGTCCAAGAGACAGGTAGACGGGGTCCAAGAGACAGGTAGACGGGGTCCTAGAGACAGGTAGACGGGGTCCTAGAGACAGATAGACGGGGTCTAGAGACAGGTAGACGGGGTCCAAGAGACAGGTAGACGGGGTCCTAGAGACAGATAGACGGGGTCTAGAGACAGGTAGACGGGGTCCAAGAGACAGGTAGACGGGGTGCTAGAGACAGGTAGACGGGGTCCTAGAGACAGATAGACGGGGTCTAGAGACAGGTAGACGGGGTCCAAGAGACAGGTAGACGGGGTCCTAGAGACAGGTAGACGGGGTCCTAGAGACAGATAGACGGGGTCCTAGAGACAGATAGACGGGGTCTAGAGACAGGTAGACGGGGTCTAGAGACAGGTAGACGGGGTCCAAGAGACAGGTAGACGGGGTCCTAGAGACAGGTAGACGGGGTCTAGAGACAGGTAGACGGGGTCCTAGAGACAGGTAGACGGGGTCCAAGAGACAGGTAGACAGGGTCCTAGAGACAGGTAGACGGGGTCCTAGAGACAGGTAGACGGGTCTAGAGACAGACGGGGTCCTAAAGACAGGTAGACGGGGTCCTAGAGACAGGTAGACGGGGTCCTAGAGACAGGTAGACGGGGTCTAGAGACAGGTAGACGGGGTCCAGAGACAGGTAGACGGGGTCCAAGACAGGTAGACGTAGTCCAGAGACAGGTAGACGGGGTCTAGAGACAGGTAGACGGGGTCCTAGAGACAGGTAGACGGGGTCCAAGAGACAGGTAGACGGGGTCCAAGAGACAGGTAGACGGGGTCCTAGAGACAGGTAGACGGGGTCCTAGAGACAGATAGACGGGGTCCAAGAGACAGGTAGACGGGGTCCTAGAGACAGGTAGACGGGGTCCTAGAGACAGGTAGACGGGGTCCTAGAGACAGATAGACGGGGTCCTAGAGACAGATAGACGGGGTCTAGAGACAGGTAGACGGGGTCCTAGAGACAGGTAGACGGGGTCTAGAGACAGGTAGACGGGGTCTAGAGACAGGTAGACGGGGTCCTAGAGACAGGTAGACGGGGTCCTAGAGACAGGTAGACGGGGTCTAGAGACAGGTAGACGGGGTCCAAGAGACAGGTAGACGGGGTCCTAGAGACAGGTAGACGGGGTCTCGAGACAGGTAGACGGGGTCTAGAGACAGGTAGACGGGGTCCTAGAGACAGGTAGACGGGGTCTAGAGACAGACGGGGTCCTAGAGACAGACGGGGTCTAGAGACAGGTAGACGGGGTCCAAGAGACAGGTAGACGGGGTCCTAGAGACAGGTAGACGGGGTCTAGAGACAGGTAGACGGGGTCCTAGAGACAGGTAGATGGGCTCTAGAGACAGGTAGACGGGGTCCAAGAGACAGGTAGACGGGGTCCAAGAGACAGGTAGACGGGGTCCTAGAGACAGGTAGACGGGGTCTCGAGACAGGTAGATGGGGTCTAGAGACAGGTAGACGGGGTCCTAGAGACAGGTAGACGAGGTCCTAGAGACAGGTAGACGGGGTCTAGAGACAGGTAGACGGGGTCTAGAGACAGGTAGACGGGGTCTAGAGACAGACGGGGTCCTAGAGACAGATGGGGTCTAGAGACAGGTAGACGGGGTCCTAGAGACAGGTAGACGGGGTCTAGAGACAGGTAGACGGGGTCCTAGAGACAGGTAGACGGGGTCCTAGAGACAGGTAGACGGGGTCCAAGAGATAGGTAGACGGGGTCCTAGAGACGGGTAGACGGGGTCCTAGAGACAGGTAGACGGGGTCCTAGAGACAGGTAGACGAGGTCCTAGAGACAGGTAGACGGGGTCTAGAGACAGGTAGACGGGGTCTAGAGACAGGTAGACGAGGTCCTAGAGACAGGTAGACGGGGTCTAGAGACAGGTAGACGGGTCCAGGAGACAGGTAGATGGGGTCTAGAGACAGGTAGACGGGGTCCTAGAGACAGATAGACGGGGTCCTAGAGACAGGTAGACGGGGTCCTAGAGACAGGTAGACGGGGTCCTAGAGACAGATAGACGGGGTCTAGAGACAGGTAGACGGGGTCCAAGAGACAGGTAGACGGGGTCCTAGAGACAGGTAGATGGGGTCCTAGAGACAGATAGACGGGGTCTAGAGACAGGTAGACGGGGTCCTAGAGACAGGTAGACGGGGTCCTAGAGACAGGTAGACGGGGTCTAGAGACAGGTAGACGGGGTCCTAGAGACAGGTAGATGGGGTCCTAGAGACAGGTAGACGGGGTCCTAGAGACAGATAGACGGGGTCTAGAGACAGGTAGACGGGGTCCAAGAGACAGGTAGACGGGGTCCTAGAGACAGATAGACGGGGTCTAGAGACAGGTAGACGGGGTCCAAGAGACAGGTAGACGGGGTCCTAGAGACAGATAGACGGGGTCTAGAGACAGATAGACGGGGTCTAGAGACAGGTAGACGGGGTCTAGAGACAGGTAGACGGGGTCCAAGAGACAGGTAGACGGGGTCCTAGAGACAGATAGACGGGGTCCTAGAGACAGATAGACGGGGTCTAGAGACAGGTAGACGGGGTCTAGAGACAGGTAGACGGGGTCCAAGAGACAGGTAGACGGGGTCCTAGAGACAGGTAGACGGGGTCTAGAGACAGGTAGACGGGGTCCTAGAGACAGGTAGACGGGGTCCAAGAGACAGGTAGACGGGGTCTAGAGACAGGTAGACGGGGTCCTAGAGACAGGTAGACGGGGTCTAGAGACAGGTAGACGGGGTCCTAGAGACAGGTAGACGGGGTCCTAGAGACAGGTAGACGGGGTCCAAGAGATAGGTAGACGGGGTCTAGAGACAGGTAGACGGGGTCCTAGAGACAGGTAGACGGGGTCCTAGAGACAGGTAGACGAGGTCCTAGGAGACAGGTAGACGGGTCCAGGAGACAGGTAGACGGGGTCTAGAGACAGGTAGACGGGGTCCTAGAGACAGATAGACGGGGTCCTAGAGACAGGTAGACGGGGTCCTAGAGACAGGTAGATGGGGTCCTAGAGACAGGTAGACGGGGTCTAGAGACAGGTAGACGGGGTCCAAGAGACAGGTAGACGGGTCCTAGAGACAGATAGACGGGGTCTAGAGACAGGTAGACGGGGTCTAGAGACAGGTAGACGGGGTCCAAGAGACAGGTAGATGGGGTCCTAGAGACAGGTAGACGGGGTCCAAGAGACAGGTAGACGGGGTCCTAGAGACAGGTAGACGGGGTCTAGAGACAGGTAGACGGGGTCTAGAGACAGGTAGACGGGGTCTAGAGACAGGTAGACGGGGTCCTAGAGACAGGTAGACGGGGTCTAGAGACAGGTAGACGGGGTCCAAGAGACAGGTAGACGGGGTCCTAGAGACAGGTAGACGGGGTCTAGAGACAGGTAGACGGGGTCTAGAGACAGGTAGACGGGTCCTAGAGACAGGTAGACGGGGTCCTAGAGACAGGTAGACGAGGTCCTAGAGACAGGTAGACGGGGTCTAGAGACAGGTAGACGGGGTCCTAGAGACAGGTAGACGGGGTCTAGAGACAGGTAGACGGGGTCCTAGAGACAGGTAGATGGGGTCCTAGAGACAGGTAGACGGGGTCCAAGAGATAGGTAGACGGGGTCTAGAGACAGATAGACGGGGTCCTAGAGACAGGTAGACGGGGTCCAAGAGATAGGTAGACGGGGTCTAGAGACAGGTAGACGGGGTCCTAGAGACAGGTAGACGGGGTCCTAGAGACAGGTAGATTGTTATTTTGAGACCTGGACTAAAGTTAGACCAGGAGTCCTCTGTTATATTGAGACGTGGTGTAGCTCCATGTCAGTTAGACATCTGGTGCAGAACCTTTTGACTAACGGAGTACACTCCGGTAGTATAAACTAAAGTGATGAGGTTGTGGTCTGACAGAAGAGGATTCTGTGGGAAGACGTTCAAATGCTCAATGTCAACGCCATAAGTAAGAACAAGATCAAGCGTGTGGCCAAAGCTGTGAGTGGGTTTCTGTTCTCTGGCAGAAGCCAATCGAGTCCAACAAGGAGATGAATGCAGCACTAAGGCAATCATTATCAACATCCACATGGATATTAAAATCTCCTACAATAATAACTTTATCAGTTTTAAGAACCAAACTTGATATAAATTCTGAGAATTCAGATATAAACTCTGAATATGGACCTGGTGGCGGTACAGAATCACAAATCGAATTGGCTGTAGTGTTTTCCAGGTTGGATGTGAAAAGACTAAGAACAAGGCTTTCAAATGAGGTGTAGTGTAATTTGGTTGAGGATTAATTAATAGGCTCGATTCAAGATGGCTGCTACTCCACCTCCTCGACCGGTGCCTCGAGGAATGTGAGTATTAATATGACTTGGAGGAGTCGATTCATTCAGGCAGACATATTCTTCATGGCTCAGCCAGGTTTCAGTTAGGCAACATAAATCAATGTGATTATCTGATATTACATCATTTAGTAACACAGCTTTAGATGACAGAGATCGAATATTTAGGAGACCACATTTCATAGTCCTGTTTTGTTGCTCTGCTGAAATAATGGTGTTAACTTGAATAAGGTTATTGTGTACGACTCCTCTTCTGCTTTCTTGGATAGAATTACTAAGTTGAAGTAGTGGGACAGACAGTCTCTATGGGGCTCTGGGGGGGAGTGGGTGGGAGGGGGGAGGCCCCGGGGGGGGGAGGTGCTATGGGGGACACTGGGTGAGAGGGGAGGCCCTGGGGAGGGAGGTGCTATGGGGACACTGGGTGAGAGGGGAGGCCCGGGGAGGGACTATGGGGACACTGGGTGAGAGGGGAGGCCCCGGGGGAGGGATGTGCTATGGGGGACACTGGGTGAGAGGGGGGAGGCTCCTCTGTTTCTGCTTTATGACCCTAACCCTGCGTTGTCATGGATACAGCTGTCCGGTGGTCAACGTGGTGTTAATATTAATCTGATTTATTGAAGGGACCGTAATGTCTAGGTTCCGCAAAACATCAGAAGAGACGCACTTTGCCTTGAGGAGAGAGAGATATTGTGTCTGCAGCTCAAGGGCAGCTACACGCCTGACAGTATTCAACATTCACACTTGTTATCAGTATTTACACATACCAAGAGGCACGGCCAACAGACAGCTACCCGGGGGTAAGAGTGAATTCACATGTGAAGACAAGAGTCAAGGAGATCTCAGGGGGGGGGATATGCACCTGTGACGAGATCTGGGTATAATAGATTGAATCTTAATGTGAGGAGAGAGTGTGGTTTTCTGGGCTAAGACTTGTGTGTTGAGGAGAGCCCCCGTGTGATTGCAATCGCTGGTGAGCATTTGTACTTTGCTTTTTGATCAGTGAATAAACGTCTCCCTAAAGGAGAGAACTACAGCAGACTGTGGATCGTATTATTGTAGAAGCTCTTCCAGGCCGTCAATTCTGAATTATGCTACAGTGGTCATGTGGTCAGAAGCGAGACGCTCCGTCCAGCGTGGGATGGATGCCGCCTCCTCATCAGGCTTTCCCCAGAAAGTCTTCCAGTTGTCTTCGTCGCCCACATTATTCTCCTGGCACCTCGACGGACAACAGCTGAAAGACGACATTCACATTCGCCTGTCTGCACATTGGGGAGAGGCCAGAGAAAACACGGTATCCACAACCTTGGCAAAAGCACACACCCACTCCACATGACCTTTAGTGACCTCCGAGCGGCGGGCTCGGGCTATTACCACCGGCGGTATTACAATCGACTGTATCTCCGCTTAGCCAGCAGCTTCAAACCAGACTCCACGCCGCCCGCTCTGGCTCCCCGGGAGGCTACACGATGGTGGTCCGCGGCTTCGCTAACGCAATCTGCCTTCCTGACCGTAGAGGCTCCCGATAACCAGAGATTGGTGGTTCCTCAGTGTGTCGCTGAGCAGGAAAACTGGTTGGTGCACAGCGGCTTTCTGTGCAGACTTACTACTCCTGGGCGAACAGCGTTACCCACGATCCCGGCTGATCGGGCAACCACCGGGAACAGCTGCAGCATGCCAACAGCTAGCAGCCAACAGCTATCAGCTGACTGTAGCTCCCGCCACCGCCACGGGAGAAGGCGGCTAACTAGCATAGCTGTTCGAGCTGGCGATGATGGCCGCGCATCTAACCCACTTAGACCTGCCTCCAACCTGCAGATAACTACACTTGTTGCATACGTATGGTTGTCATGAAGGAGGCAGGAGAACTAGACATGAGACTGTGGTAGCGGGGGTGTTTAGGCTCTGCTGCAGAGTGGTGGAGCGGGGGTGTGGTTCAGGAATGCGGTGTCTGATTGTCATCAGCTGGTCTGATGACACCTGTGTTTGTGTATCTGCGAGGCTTTGTCTTCAAAAGGGGCTGGATGGACTGCAGACGGGGTGGAGGGCCAAGCAGAGACACGGCCTGTGGTCGGGTACACAATAAAAGATATTACAAAACATCCTCTGGTTGCCTCATTCCTGGCCCGTGTCTTAGCGGGGAACCTACCAGTGACAAAACTCACAGAGACACACACAGAGTATTGTATACACTGAGAGCTGCAAGAGACACACAGGACAGACACACAGAGACACACCGGGACACACAGAGGACACACCTGGAGACCTAGGTGCCACAGAGACACACACAGAGTTTACACACAGGACACACAGAGACACACAGAGGACACTGAGGACACACAGAGACACACAGAGACACACCAGACACACAGGAGACACAGGAGACGGGTAGGGGGGTCTAGAGACAGGTAGGGGGGCCCAGAGACAGGTAGCGGGGTCCAGAGACAGGTGGGCGGGGCCCTAGAGACAGTAGACGGGGTCTAGAGACGGGTGGGCGGGGCCCTAAGACAGGTAGACGGGGCCCAGAGACAGGTAGCGGGGTCCAAGAGACAGGTGGCGGGGCCCTAGAGACAGGTGGGGGGTCTAGAGACGGGTAGACGGGGTCCAAGAGACAGGTGACGGGGTCCAGAGACAGGTGACGGGTCCTAGAGACAGGTGGGCGGGGTCCTAGAGACAGGTAGACGGGGTCCTAGAGACAGGTAGACGGGGCCCAAAGAGACAGGTAGACGGGGTCCTAGAGACAGGTGGGACGGGGTCCTAGAGACAGGTAGACGGGGCCCTAGAGACAGGTAGAGGGGGGCTAGAGACAGGTAGCCGGGGTCCTAGAGACAGGTAGACGGGGTCTAGAGACAGGTAGACGGGGTCCTAGAGACAGGTAGACGGGGCCCTAGAGACAGGTAGACGGGGTCCTAGAGACAGGTAGACGGGGTCTAGAGACAGGTAGACGGGGTCCTAGAGACAGGTAGACGGGGTCCTAGAGACAGGTAGACGGGGTCCTAGAGACAGGTAGACGGGGTCTAGAGACAGGTAGACGGGGTCCAAGAGACAGGTAGACGGGGTCCTAGAGACAGGTAGACGGGGTCTAGAGACAGGTAGACGGGGTCTAGAGACAGGTAGACGGGGTCCTAGAGACAGGTAGACGGGGTCTAGAGACAGACGGGGTCCTAGAGACACGGGGTCCTAGAGACAGGTAGACGGGGTCCAGAGACAGGTAGACGGGGTCCTAGAGACAGGTAGACGGGGTCTAGAGACAGGTAGACGGGGTCCTAGAGACAGGTAGACGGGCTCTAGAGACAGGTAGACGGGGTCTAGAGACAGGTAGACGGGGTCCTAGAGACAGGTAGACGGGGTCCTAGAGACAGGTAGACGGGGTCCTAGAGACAGGTAGATGGGGTCTAGAGACAGGTAGACGGGGTCCTAGAGACAGGTAGACGGGGTCCTAGAGACAGGTAGACGGGGTCTAGAGACAGGTAGACGGGGTCCTAGAGACAGGTAGACGGGGTCTAGAGACAGGTAGACAGGGCCTAGAGACAGGTAGACGGGGTCCTAGAGACAGGTAGACGGGGTCCTAGAGACAGGTAGACGGGGTCCTAGAGACAGGTAGACGGGGTCTAGAGACAGGTAGACGGGGTCCTAGAGACAGGTAGACAGGGTCCTAGAGACAGGTTCCTAGAGACAGGTAGACGGGGTCCTAGAGACAGGTAGACGGGGTCCTAGAGACAGGTAGACGGGGTCTAGAGACAGGTAGACGGGGTCTAGAGACAGGTAGACGGGGTCCTAGAGACAGGTAGACGGGGTCTAGAGACAGGTAGACGGGGTCCTAGAGACAGGTAGACGGGGTCCTAGAGACAGGTAGACGGGGTCCTAGAGACAGGTAGACGGGGTCCTAGAGACAGGTAGACGGGGTCCTAGAGACAGGTAGACGGGGTCCTAGAGACAGGTAGACGGGGTCTAGAGACAGGTAGACGGGGTCTAGAGACAGGTAGACGGGGTCCTAGAGACAGGTAGACGGGTCCTAGAGACAGGTAGACGGGGTCTAGAGACAGGTAGACGGGGTCCTAGAGACAGGTAGACGGGTCCTAGAGACAGGTAGACGGGGTCTAGAGACAGGTAGACGGGGTCCTAGAGACAGGTAGACGGGGTCCTAGAGACAGGTAGACGGGGTCCTAGAGACAGGTAGACGGGGTCTAGAGACAGGTAGACGGGGTCCTAGAGACAGGTAGACGGGGTCCAAGAGACAGGTAGACGGGTCTAGAGACAGGTAGACGGGGTCTAGAGACAGGTAGACGGGGTCCTAGAGACAGGTAGACGGGGTCTAGAGACAGGTAGACGGGTCTAGAGACAGGTAGACGGGGTCTAGAGACAGGTAGACGGGGTCCTAGAGACAGGTAGACGGGGTCCTAGAGACAGGTAGACGGGGTCCTAGAGACAGGTAGACGGGGTCCTAGAGACAGGTAGACGGGGTCTAGAGACAGGTAGACGGGGTCCAAGAGACAGGTAGACGGGGTCCTAGAGACAGGTAGACGGGGTCTAGAGACAGGTAGACGGGGTCCTAGAGACAGGTAGACGGGGTCCTAGAGACAGGGAGACGGGGTCTAGAGACAGGTGGACGGGGTCCTAGAGACAGGTAGACGGGGTCCTAGAGACAGGTAGACGGGGTCCTAGAGACAGGTAGACGGGGTCCTAGAGACAGGTAGACGGGGTCCAAGAGACAGGTAGACGGGGTCTAGAGACAGGTAGACGGGGTCCTAGAGACAGGTAGACGGGGTCCTAGAGACAGGTAGACGGGGTCCTAGAGACAGGTAGACGGGGTCTAGAGACAGGTAGACGGGTCCAGAGACAGGTAGACGGGGTCTAGAGACAGGTAGACGGGGTCCTAGAGACAGGTAGACGGGGTCCTAGAGACAGGTAGACGGGGTCCAAGAGACAGGTAGACGGGGTCTAGAGACAGGTAGACGGGGTCCTAGAGACAGGTAGACGGGGTCCTAGAGACAGGTAGACGGGGTCCTAGAGACAGGTAGACGGGGTCTAGAGACAGGTAGACGGGGTCTAGAGACAGGTAGACGGGGTCCTAGAGACAGGTAGACGGGGTCCTAGAGACAGGTAGACGGGGTCCTAGAGACAGGTAGACGGGGTCCTAGAGACAGGTAGACGGGGTCTAGAGACAGGTGACGGGTCAGAGACAGGTAGCGGGTCCTAGAGACAGGTAGACGGGGTCCTAGAGACAGGTAGACGGGGTCTAGAGACAGGTAGACGGGGTCTAGAGACAGGTAGGTGGGGTCCAAGAGACAGGTAGACGGGGCCCTAGAGACAGGTAGACGGGGCCGTAGACACAGGTAGACGGGGTCCTAGAGACAGGTAGACGGGGTCTAGAGACAGGTAGACAGGGTCCTAGAGACAGGTAGACGGGGTCCTAGAGACAGGTGGACGGGTCCTAGAGACAGGTAGACGGGGTCTAGAGACAGGTGGACGGGTCCAAGAGACAGGTAGACGGGGTCCTAGAGACAGGTACACGGGGTCCAGGAGACAGGTAGACGTGGTCTAGAGACAGGTAGACGGGGTCTAGAGACAGGTAGACAGGGTCTAGAGACAGGTAGACGGGGTCCTAGAGACAGGTAGACGGGGCCCTAGAGACAGGTAGACGGGGTCCTAGAGACAAGTAGATGTTAGGCCCTGGACGGGTTTAGACCAGGGCCCTTTTAAGAGACGGTGGGGGTCCTTAGAGACAGGTAAAACGGGGTCCAAGAGATAGGTAGATCAAAGAGACGATGAGGGGGCCCTAAAACAGGTAGAGGGTTCCAGGTGGAAGACGGGTCTAGAGCTCAATGTAAGGGGCCAAAAGAACAAGATAGCGGGGCCTAGAGCTGGAGGGGGGTTTTGTTCCTGGCAAAGTTAATCGGAGTCCAACAATTGAGATGAATGCGGGCACTAAGGCAATCATTACAACATCCACATGGTATTAAAATTTTAAATGATGAGGTTGTCAGTTTTAAGAACCAGGATTTTTGGGGGAAGATTAAATTCTGAAATTCAGATATAAAACCCCGGGGGGAAATTATGGGTTCGGGTGGCAGTACCAAAAAGCCCAACAAAATAAATTTGGCACAAAGGTTTTCCATTGGATATTAAAATTTTAAATAATAATTTTAAAATGGGGTTTAAAGTTGTAAAATTTGGTTGGGGTTTAAAAATTAATAGGCCTTCGGTTCAAAAAAATTGGCTGTACTCCCCCCAGGTTGGAGGAAAATGTAAAAAAGGTTTAAATGAGGTTGGAAGGGAGGATTCTTTAAAAAGGCTCGAAAAAAATTTTTCCCCATGGCTCGCCGGTGCTCGAGGAATGTGAGATTAATGTGATTAATCGTTTATTACAGACTTTTTTAGGTCAGCCAGGTTTAGTTGAACAAAAGATCAATGTTTATCGATATTACTTTTCTTTTAGTCCTGCTTTTGTTTGCTAAAGATAATGGTTTAACGAACCAAGGTTATATGTACGACTCCTCTTCTGCTTTCTTTGGATAGAATTACTTTAAGTTTAAGTAGTGGGACAGACAGTCTCTATGGAGCTCTGGGAGGACTGGGTGAGGGGGGAGGCCCGGGGAGGGATGTGCTATGGGGGACACTGGGTGAGAGGGGGGGAGGCCCCGGGGGAGGGATGTGCTATGGGGGACACTGGGTGAGAGGGGGGGAGGCCCCGGGGGAGGGATGTGCTATGGGGGACACTGGGTGAGAGGGGGGGAGGCCCCGGGGGAGGGAGGTGCTATGGGGGACACTGGGTGAGGGGCGTGGGGCTCCTCTGTTCCTGCTTTCTGACCCTAACCCTGCGTTGTCATGGATACGGCTGTCCGGTGGTCAACGTGGTGTTAATATTAATCTGATTTATTGAAGGGACCGTAATGTCTAGGTTCCGGCAAAACATCAGAAGAGACGCACTTTGCCTTGAGGAGAGAGAGATATTGTGTCTGCAGCTCAAGGGCAGCTACACGCCTGACAGTATTCAACATTCACACTTGTTATCAGTATTTACACATACCAAGAGGCACGGCCAACAGACAGCCCCACCCGGGGGTAAGAGGGAATTCTCATGAGAAGACAAGAGTCAAGGAGATCTCAGGGGGGGGGGGGGATATGCACCTGTGACGAGATCTGGGTATAAAAGATTGAATCTTAATGTGAGGAGAGAGTGTGGTTTTCTGGGCCAAGACTTGTGTGTTGAGGAGAGCTCCCCGTGTGATTGCAATCGCTGGTGAGCATTTGTACTTTGCTTTTGATCAGTGAATAAACGTCTCCCTAAAGGAGAGAACTACAGCAGACTGTGGATCGTATTATTGTAGAAGCTCTTCCAGGCTGTCAATTCTGAATTATGCTACAGTGGTCATGTGGTCAGAAGCGAGACGCTCCGTCCAGCGTGGGATGGATGCCGTCTCTCCTCATCAGGCTTTCCCCAGAAAGTCTTCCAGTTGTCTCCGTAGCCCACATTATTCTCTGGGCACCTCGACAGCCAACGGTTGAAAGACGACATTCGGCTAAACAATTCGCCTGTCTGCACATTGGGGAGAGGGCCAGAGAAAACGACGGTGTCCACAACGTCTTGGCAAAAGCACACACCCACTCCACATGACCTTTAGTGACCTCCGAGCGGCGGGCTCGGGCGTCATTACCACCGGCGTGTATTACAATCTGACTGTATCTCCGCTTTAGCCAGCAGCTTCAAACCAGACTCCACGTCGCCCGCTCTGGCCCCCGGGAGGCACACGACGGTGGTCCGCGGCCTCGCTAACGTCACCTTCCTGACTGTAGAGCTCCCGATAACCAGGGTGTGTTCCTCAGTGTGTCGCTGAGCAGGGAAAACTGGTTGGTGCACAGCGGGCTTCTGTGTAGACTTACTACTCCTGCGAACAGTTACCCACGATCCCGGCTGATCGGGCACCACCGGGGAACAGCTAGCAGCTAACAGCTAGCAGCTAACAGCTATCAGCTGACTGTAGCTCCGCGCCGGCTACGGGAGAGGGCGGGCTAACTAGCATAGCTGTCTGAGCTTCGATGGCGCGGAGCCGTGCATCTAACCCACTTAGACCTGCCTCCAACCTGCAGATAAACTACACTTGTTGCATGTATGGTTGTCATGAAGGGAGGCAGGGGGAGAACTAGACATGAGACTGTGGCAGCGGGGGTGTTTAGGCTCTGCTGCAGAGTGGGTGGAGCGGGGGTGTGGTTCAGGGAACGGTGTCTGATTGTCATCAGCTGGTCTGATGACAATCTGTGTTTGTGTATCTGCGAGGCTTTGTCTTCAAAAGGGGCTGGATGGACTGCAGACGGGGTGGAGGGCCAAGCAGAGACACGGCCTGTGGTCGGGTACAATAAAAGATATTACAAAACATCCCTCTGGCTGCTCATTCCTGTGACTTAAAGGACACTACTCGTTGACGGGTGAGGGCCAGCAGAGACACAGACACGAGACCACAGAGATTTCAAAGAGACACACCATCACAGTGACTTCAGGACACGGCGGCTCAGACAGCGAGACACATCGAGACTCACAGAGACTCAAAGACTACACTGCAGACGGTACCAAGCACACTGGCACTGTAGGTCGAGTACAAACAGAGGATACACAGGACACACGAACTGGGCACACAGGAGCAACAGGACCACACAACAGTCACGGCTACGGCACACAGAGACACACGGCACACAGAGACACACAGGACACTCACACGGCACGAAAGCGACAGGAACACGACTGCACACATGGGACACACAGAAACCACGAGACCGAGCCACACACAGAACACACAGACACACAGACACACCAGACCTTTAGACCAGAGACCACGGACACCAGGAGCTACGACCAGACGACACAGACACGGCGACTACAGGACACACGAGACGACATCAGACCAGAGCTCACACCAGAGACACACAGGATCGCGAGCAGACACACAGGTAGACACAGCACGGCACCAGCAGAGACACGAGACGGGACACAGGACACAGCAGACACACAGAGACACACGGGCACACGCGAAGAGCTTACACACGGAGACTACACGACGGCTACACACAGGACACACGAGACACACAGAAACAGCACAGACATACAGCACCAGGACACACAGCCGAGCACACAGAGAACACGAGCACACAGGCACACAGACGACACACGAGAACACACAGAGCACACAGGAGCACACAGAGACACACAGAGACACAGAGACACACAGAGACACACAGGACACACAGAGACATCGAGACACACAAGACACAAGACACACAGGACACACAGGCACACAGAGACACACAGAGACACACACAGAACACAGCAACAGAACACAGAGACACACAGAGACACAGAGACACACAGAGACACAGAACACACACGAGACACACAGACACACAGGACACACAGGACACACACAGACACAGGACACAGAGACACAACACACACACAAGACACAGCACGACACACAGGACACACAGAACACAGCACACAGAGACACACAGAACAGACACACAGAGACACACAGAGACACACAGAGACACACAACACACACAGAGAGACACACAGACACAACAGAGACACACAAGACACACAGAGACACACACAGACACACACACACACAGAACACAGACACAGGACACAGAGACACACACACAGCACAGACACAAGACACACGGACACACAGACACACAGACACACAGAGACACACAGAGACACACAAGACACAAAAGAGACACACAGACACAGACACACAGACAGGACACACGAGACACACAGAGACACACAGAGACACACAGAGACACACAGACACACAGAGACACAGCACAGACACACAGAGACACACACGACACACAGACACACAGAACACACAACACAGGACACAGGACACACAAGACACACAGAGACACAAAGACACACAGAGACACACAGAGACACACAGAGACACACAGAGACACACAGAGACACACAGAGACACACAGAGAGACACAAAGAGACACACAGAGACACAGAGACACACAAAGAGACACACAGAGACACAGAGACACACACAGAGACACACAGAGACACAGAGAGACACACAGACACACACACACACAGAGACACACACAGAGACACAGAGAGACACAAAGAGACACACAGAGACACAGAGACACACAGAGACACACAGAGACACAAAGAGACACAGAGACACACAGAGACACACAGACACACAGAGACACACAGACACACAGAGACACACAGACACAGACACACAGAGACACACACAGACACACAGAGACACACAGGACACACAGACAAAAGGACACACAGAGACACACAGACACAGAGACACACAGACACAAGGACACACAGAGACACACAACAGGACACACAGAGACACACAGAGCACACAGACACACAGGACACACAGAGACACACAGAGACACACACAGACACACACAGACACACAGAGCACACAGAGACACACAGAGACACACACAGAGACACACAGAGACACACACCAGACACACAGGACACACAGAGACACACAGAGACACACACACAACACAGAGACACACAGAGACACACAGACACACAGAACACAGAGACACACAGAGACACAAAAAGAACACACACAGAGACACACAGACACACAGAGACACACAGACACACACAGAGACACACACAGACACACAGAGACACACAGAGACACAGGACACAAGAGACACACAGAGACACAGACACAAGACACACACAGAGACACACAGACACACAGGACACACAGAGACACACAGAACACACACAGAACACACAGACACAAGACACACAGACACACACAGACACACAGAGACACACACAGAGACACACAGAGACACACGGACACAAGACACACAGAGACACACAGAGACACAGAGACACACAGAGACACACAGCACACAGGACACACAGCACAGAACACAAGACACACGGGAAAACCGGACACAAGACACAGGACACACAGAGACACACACGGACAGACACACAGTACACACAGAGACACACAGAGACACACAGAGACACACAGAGACACACAGAGACACACAGAGACACACAGAACACAGACACACACAGAGACACAGAGACACACACGGAACACACAGAGACACA
>NC_079390.1:0-604 GCF_029220125.1 Pseudoliparis swirei
ATCAATATATATTTTTTATATATATATCAATATATATTTTATATATATATATATTTTATATATATATATGTCTATATATATCTGACCCTTTTTTCTCTTTTTATATTTTTGATGGTACATTTCTTTTTATTATTAAATACAACTATACTATACAGGACTGTCTCAGAAAATTAGAATATTGTGATGAAGTTCTTTATTTTCTGTAATGCAATTAAATAAACAAAAATGTCATGCATTCTGGATTCATTACAAATCAACTGAAATATTGCAAGCCTTTTATTCTTTTAATATTGCTGATTATGGCTTACAGCTTAAGAAAACTCAAATATCCTATCTCTAAATATTAGAATATCATGAAAAAGTATACTAGTAGGGTATTAAACAAATCACTTGAATTGTCTAATTAACTCGAAACACCTGCAAGGGTTTCCTGAGCCTTGACAAACACTCAGCTGTTATAAATCTTTTTTTTACTTGGTCTGAGGAAATATTAAAATTTTATGAGATAGGATTTTAGAGTTTTCTTAAGCTGTAAGCCATAATCAGCAATATTAAAAGAATAAAAGGCTTGCAATATTTCAGTTGATTTGTAATGAATCCAGAA
>NC_079390.1:1603-11603 GCF_029220125.1 Pseudoliparis swirei
TCCTGTGGACATTAGATTTGACTCCTGAATGCTTCCTAAAGACCTCCAGTCACGATTCAACTGTGATTACGTCTTTAGTTGTGTTTGAGCTGATAGGGATGTGCATCAAGCCTAAACCAGGAAGTCTAACCAACGAGTTCTCAAGACCCAAACCACATTCACAGTATTTAGTGTGAGGCTGATTTGCAATGCCGTGTCTGAGTGTGAAAAAACATCTTTCAGAAGCAACTCTGACCCTGGAGACGAGGCGAGGAACCCGCTGAGTCTGAGTTGACCCTCGCCTCAAGGTGAGGTCATGATCAGTCAGGTGACCCAGTCGGAGGGTTCATCTCCCAGCAGCTGGAGTGAGATGACGCCTCCTCCCCTCTCATCTGTCACGCGGCCGTCGGCCACATTCTTAAAATGAGCTTTGAAGTCGAGATCGTCGAGATTCTTCCCACGGCCACGGCGTGGGAGGTGCTCTGGTGACGCTTGAGTTTCTGTAGGTGGCGCTCTCCTCTTTGTCCTCCAGCGAGGTCACTTTGCTCATCAGGTACCCACTTCTTCCTCTCGCTCGTCCACACGAGCCGGAGCCCTTCCTGTGTCACAGTGCGGCCCGGAGCTCCTCGTCTACACAGAGTCACTCCACCAGGGAGCAGAGCGACACGCAAGAGAGGGGAGAACGACGGAGAGCAGGTGAAGCTGTGGGAGGAGCCGCCGGAGGAGAGGGCCAGGTGAGGCTGAAGGCTGCTTTGCTTTTCCTACTCCTCTGTTTTCCTCTTGGAGGCCACATGAGGCCCGACGGCCTCCAGGAGGTCTTCACTGTGTGCTTCACACAGACTGGAGCCGTCAGGACGCCGAGGCACATCGGTGGGAACCTCACATGCGGTTTAGGAAAAGAAAAGAAAACATGTTGTTGTCCAGAACTTGCATCTGGATGGTCTCGGGTCCGTCGGTGTGAACGGAGCCGTCTCCCTGACTCCTCCCCCTCCGGCCGGCCGTCTGCTCCTGCAGCTTTGTGTTCAGAGGAAGGACAATCATGTGACTTTCTCAACACACAAACTTATCGGAGTGTTTTTTATCCGTCCTTTAACCGAGTTGTACCTCCACTGCTCTGTGAGAGACGTGCAGCCTCTCGTGTCTCTGTTGTTGTTGTTATTGACATGTTGATGGATGCTCTCCTCCTCACAGTAATGTGGCTTCTGAAACATTCTCCACTGGAACCATATAGTTCCTTCACAGAGAGGAGTCCTTTGGTCCCAACTGGTCATAAAGACACCATGAAGAGTTTTCTTACCCTCGTCCTCGATGACGCTCAGATCCCATCCACGTCCCTCCTGGACATCCATTCTGGATTCAAAGTGAAGTTATTCATATCTTTCTGATCATTTTCACTGATCTGTATCCGTCCAGGACACTTTCTCTTACTTTCATCTCATTGTCTATGCCACTCGACTAAATCCCAATAATATCTGCCAACAGACATCCCCCCCCCACCGTCCACACACAGAAACAGACTCCCATGATGCGTGAGTTGTTTTCCAGCTGAGCGCTCTGGTTCCTGACGTGTGAAGCTGAGACCAGAAGAGGCTCAGTATGTTCTCTCTGAAGATGCTTTGGACTGGAGACATTCATTATTCAGCGTCCTTCTCACACGAGCCTGACGGTCAGACACGGCGCTCCTCGTGAGGATCGCCACGCCCCGACGACGACGTCTTCCCCTCAGCATCCGGACCTGAGAAGAGCCTGTTTCCTCTGTTCCAGGCTTTGGGAGGTCGATGTGCTACTTAGAGCTCTATTAATGTGGATTTGAGGCTATTTCATGTTTATTGGAACCAAATAATACACAATGTGGTTTTAAGGGAACACAATGTGAAATAGTTGGGAGCTTCCAGAGCACCTGCATGTGTTCAACAGGTGACAGACTGCAGCGCCTCACTGTGAGACATCAAGCGTCTCCTCTCATTAAGTCCACTGCCCTGTCGGAGCCCAGCAGCATTTAGCATCTCAAAGGCCGCTGACCTGCGTGGGCCGGGTGGCGGTGAGAAAGGTCCACCATGTAACCCTTAATTAGCTGACATTTGCCTCAAAGGATGTCACATGGGGAGAGAGGAGGGACTCGTGTCTCTGCACAAGAAGAACACACAGAAGAGCTCTCTCTCGCTAAAGGCCACGTGGCATTGGGACGCCACGGGACGCGCTGGGCTCTAGCTAACGGGATGTGCTGGGGTTGAGCTAACGGGACGTGCTGGGCTCTAGCTAACGGGACGTGCTGGGGTTGAGCTAACAGGACGCTCTGGGATTGAGCTAACGGCTCTGACGATGAAGCAGGGCAGCGAGGCTCATCAGGACGAGGCGACTGGTGATGGCTGCTGACGCCGATGGTCACCACCGATCTGGTGTTCTGATGGACATCAAAGAGCAAGAAAATGCTCCTGACAAATGTTCCCAAACTGACGTGTTCTGCAACCATAGCAGCTACCGCTAGTGTGATAACCAAAGGAGATGCATCCAACAGGCATGTACATTTGCCTCAGATATTGCAGTTCAACGCCGTCGTTGTTGAGCTTGGTCACATGCTCTTGACTTCCTGTTGATGCAAGCCGTATGCCAATTGCAACCACACAAGATGCAAAATAATTAGCTTTATCTTAAACCAAACAGAAGGACGGATGCTCTCGGATACCCTGAATGTGCTTTGTGGTGGTTTCGCACTAAAAAAGTCAATATTTTAGAAACCTCAGACTTATGAGGCCGATGCTAGAAGCCACAATCAATACTGCGTTGCCTTCAGTTTAATGCTTCATTGACTTAATTATATTTTCCTTTCATAAAAGTTGACATAAGAATTACCAACTGAAGTCGTTTTTGTCAGGAGGAAAACACGATGAAAAGTAGGTCAGCCGGCTGGGTGACGATCCCGTGGAGGGAAAGAGCAGCGCTGACGTCCATTTAGTTTCATTGACTCCGTGAGAGACTTTTATGTACAATACATTTATGTGGGCGATGCCGTGCCATCATTTTGATTATAGTCATTAAAAAACATTGTAAATGTTCAGAAGTGGTCTTGGTGACTGTAATGAATCCATCAGAACACGGCTGTAAGGAAGGAGGCGCTCAGACGGGTCGATGGTGACGTGGCACCGATAGACATCATGCAGGTGATCGACATCCGGGGTGAGAACCTATGTCCGTGTAGTCTTTGGGGTCCATGTGTTGCCAGGGGAGGGGCGGAGTTACCTGTCCTACGGTGGTGTTGAGGGCCTCATGAGGAGCTCTATGAAGCTGCTGGGACCACAATGACTGTCTTGTCTTGGTGTGAAATAAAGACCGGAAGGCCTCCACAGAACCTCTGAGTCGAGCTTCTGGCTTCCCAAACCCAGCCTGGAGGTGGCCGTCCTCACAGAGGAACTCCCTGATGCTCAGCTTTAACAAACAAAGAAAAGCAAAAAGAAAAAGAGAGGGCTGGGGTCGAGCTAACGGGATGTGCTGGTGTCTAGCTAACGGGACATGCTGGGGTCGAGCTAACGGGACGTGCTGGTGTCTAGCTAACGGGTTGTGCTGGTGTCTAGCTAACGGGACGTGCTGGGGTCGAGCTAACAGGATGTGCTGGTGTCTAGCTAACGGGATGTGCTGGTGTCTAGCTAACGGGACATGCTGGGGTCGAGCTAACGGGATGTGCTGGTGTCTAGCTAACGGGATGTGCTGGTGTCTAGCTAACGGGACATGCTGGGGTCGAACTAACGGGACGTGCTGGTGTCTAGCTAACGGGTTGTGCTGGTGTCTAGCTAACGGGACGTGCTGGGGTCGAGCTAACGGGATGTGCTGGTGTCTAGCTAACGGGATGTGCTGGTGTCTAGCTAACGGGATGTGCTGGTGTCTAGCTAACGGGATGTGCTGGTGTCTAGCTAACGGGACATGCTGGGGTCGAGCTAACGGGATGTGCTGGTGTCGAGCTAACGGGATGTGCTGGTGTCTAGTTAACGGGACGTGCTGGGGTCGAGCTAACGGGATGTGCTGGGGTCGAGCTAACGGGATGTGCTGGTGTCTAGCTAACGGGATGTGCTGATGTCGAGCTAACGGGATGTGCTGATGTCGAACTAACGGGATGTGCTGATGTCGAGCTAACGGGATGTGCTGGTGTCTAGCTAACGGGATGTGCTGATGTCGAGCTAACGGGATGTGCTGGTGTCTAGCTAACGGGACGTGCTGGGGTCGAGCTAACGGGACGTGCTGGGGTCGAGCTAACGGGATGTGCTGGTGTCTAGCTAACGGGATGTGCTGATGTCGAGCTAACGGGATGTGCTGATGTCGAGCTAACGGGATGTGCTGATGTCGAGCTAACGGGATGTGCTGGTGTCGAGCTAACGGGATGTGCTGGTGTCGAGCTAACGGGATGTGCTGGTGTCTAGCTAACGGGACGTGCTGGTGTCTAGCTAACGGGATGTGCTGGTGTCGAGCTAACGGGATGTGCTGGTGTCTAGCTAACGGGATGTGCTGGTGTCGAGCTAACGGGATGTGCTGGTGTCTAGCTAACGGGACGTGCTGGTGTCTAGCTAACGGGATGTGCTGGTGTCTAGCTAACGGGATGTGCTGATGTCGAGCTAACAGGATGTGCTGGTGTCTAGCTAACGGGACGTGCTGGGGTCGAGCTAACGGGATGTGCTGGTGTCTAGCTAACGGGACGTGCTGGGGTCGAGCTAACGGGACGTGCTGGGGTCGAGCTAACGTGATGTGCTGGTGTCTAGCTAACGGGAAGTGCTGGGGTCGAGCTAACGGGATGTGCTGGGGTCGAGCTAACGGGATGTGCTGGGGTCGAGCTAACGGGATGTGCTGGGGTCGAGCTAACGGGATGTGCTGATGTCGAGCTAACGGGATGTGCTGGGGTCGAGCTAACGGGATGTGCTGGTGTCGAGCTAACGGAATGTGCTGGTGTCTAGCTAACGGGACATGCTGGGGTCGAGCTAACGGGATGTGCTGGTGTCTAGCTAACGGGACGTGCTGGGGTCGAGCTAACAGGATGTGCTGGTGTCGAGCTAACGGGACGTGCTGGTGTCTAGCTAACGGGACGTGCTGGTGTCTAGCTAACGGGATGTGCTGGTGTCTAGCTAACGGGACATGCTGGGGTCGAGCTAACGGGATGTGCTGGTGTCGAGCTAACGGGACGTGCTGGTGTCTAGCTAACGGGATGTGCTGGTGTCTAGCTAACGGGACGTGCTGGGGTCGAGCTAACGGGACGTGCTGGGGTCGAGCTAACGGGACGTGCTGGGGTCGAGCTAACGGGACGTGCTGGGGTCGAGCTAACGGGATGTGCTGGGGTCGAGCTAACGGGATGTGCTGATGTCGAGCTAACGTGATGTGCTGGGGTCGAGCTAACGGAATGTGCTGGTGTCGAGCTAACGGGACGTGCTGGTGTCTAGCTAACGGGACGTGCTGGGGTCGAGCTAACAGGATGTGCTGGTGTCTAGCTAACGGGACGTGCTGGGGTCGAGCTAACGGGATGTGCTGGTGTCTAGCTAACGGGACATGCTGGGGTCGAGCTAACGGGACGTGCTGGGGTCGAGCTAACGGGATGTGCTGATGTCGAGCTAACGGGATGTGCTGGTGTCGAGCTAACGGGACGTGCTGGGGTCGAGCTAACGGGATGTGCTGGTGTCTAGCTAACGGGACATGCTGGGGTCGAGCTAACGGGATGTGCTGGGGTCGAGCTAACGGGATGTGCTGGTGTCGAGCTAACGGGATGTGCTGGGGTCGAGCTAACGGGATGTGCTGGTGTCGAGCTAACGGGATGTGCTGGTGTCTAGCTAACGGGACATGCTGGGGTCGAGCTAACGGGACGTGCTGGTGTCTAGCTAACGGGATGTGCTGGGGTCAAGCTAACGGGACATGCTGGTGTCTAGCTAACGGGATGTGCTGGTTTCTAGCTAACGGGATGTGCTGGGGTCGAGCTAACGGGACGTGCTGGGGTCGAGCTAACGGGATGTGCTGTCCTTGTCACGCTCCGCTGCCACAAGGACAGATACAGGAGAACCTGCCGACGGCTATGAGGCTCTATAACAGATCACCTCTTGCCAGATCATAGTGCAATAACTACAATAATAACTTAATATTTCCACTATGTTGATCTGCACTTCACACATTTAATTTTCATTTACACTACACACATACACACACTTTGCATTTTGCACACTCTGTCTATATTTAATATTTTTATATTTAATTTAATTTTACACTGCAGTCATTAGTATTGTATTGTGTATGCAGATATGTTGTATATATATACATATATACTTCATTTTGTATTTTATATTTTACTTTGTATATTTTGCACAGTCATTGTATTATATTTGTTTGTGTGTGTGTATATATACATATATGTTTCATTTTATATACATATATATACTTCATTTTGTATTTTATATTTTACTTGTATACATCTATATCTTTCATCCCTGTTTTTTATATTTTATATTTTATTCTCGTGTGTTTAGTTTATTGGTGCTGCTACTGTGACGACAAATTTCCCCTTGGGGATTAATAAAGTATATATCTATCTATCTATCTATCTATCTATCTGGTGTCTAGCTAACAGGATGTGCTGGTGTCTAGCTAACGGGATGTGCTGGTGTCTAGCTAACGGGACGTGCTGGTGTCTAGCTAACGGGACGTGCTGGTGTCTAGCTAACGGGACCACCAGTTTGATACACTAGCTAAGGTTGTACAGGACAGGAGATGCATCCAAGGGCACGGCATGTGCATTTCTAACCGTACTAACGGATGAACTCCACTGAAGCTTCATCCCATCGATGTTATTTCATCCTCTTTTCATGCAGTGTGTGTTGGATGAAGCCACTTGTGGGTTTTTCATGTTGACCACACTGTCACTGATTGGATTGAAGTTGTTAAATGAACTAATCCTTTTGGGATGCAGGTTCCCCTTGTACAGTAAGGAGTGGACTTGAGAGAGCACGGGTCTGGACCTGCACCTTCCAGCACACGCTTATTGTCTGCGTTCATTGGCGTGGATGACTGCCACGGCCGTCTATTAGACAGGTGGTCTGTCGAAGCGCTTCACACCTGTGCTGTGTGAAGACGGGACGCTCGACTCGGAGACGCCTCAACCTCCTGCAAGCGTTTACCAGGTTAACTGTGATGCTTTCAGAGGTCCTCAACAGAGCTGCAGAGGTTCAGGAGTTACTCCGTCAGGTGACATGTGACTAGTTCAGCCTCTAAGCTGAGATCCTGCTCTCTGTACATGTCACCGAAATACGAGGTCGCTCTTTGTCAATATTGTTATAAAGATTGCTTAACACAGATGTTTATGAATCACTCGACCCAACAAGTAGAAGAGACGCGGAAAGACAAAGAAAGAAATAAAAATACAAAGAAACTGAGGAAGAGGTGGGAGGAGATGGACCGAGGAAGTCAAACAGCAATGTAATTATTGAGACCGATAAAGACGGCACAGTGACAACGTGAGAGAACTACATGTATAGTGCTTATTCTGCACCAATACAGAGGAGAGCCAATGAGACGACCTGGACGAGAGAGAAGAAGGTGAAGTGATAGACGGAGCTGAGGGTGAACGGTGAGAGACAGAGAGCGAGTCGCGTAAAAGGAGGTCAGCAAGCAGGAGAAAAAGGGGAGTTTAAAGAAGTGAGGCGAAAGGCATGAGCGCTCCCTGCCAGCCGATCCCCTCGGTTGAGTGACCCGACAAGTCATTAGCAGATCTAATGGCCTCATTACAGCCTTCTAATCGGGGGAGAGGGGGAACTGAAGCCTGTACCTGGTCACAGGATCCTGCACTGAAACCGGAGAGGGCCACATAGGAACAGAGGCTCACACACACACACACACACACACACGCACACACGCACACACACACGCACACGCACGCACACACGCACACACACACGCATGCACACACGCACACACACACGCACACACGCACACACACACACACGCACACACACGTACACACACACACACACACACGCACACACACACACGCACACACACGCACACACACACACACACACGCACACACACACGCATACACACACGCACACACACACACGCACACACACACACGCGCAACACAAGTCATGCAACCACACAATCACACACTCCGATCATTGCAAGAGTCGACACATATGCAGACTATGCTATGCTATGCTAACGGTCCTCACTATGCTAACCGTCTTCACTATGCTAACGGTGCTCACAATCTTTTGCTAAACCTAACTATTTGTTTCACGATCTTTTCTTAAACCTAACTATTTGTTTCACGATCTTTTCTTAAACCTAACTATTTGTTTCAGGATCTTTTGCTAAACCTACCAACGTCGTTGTTATGCCTCAACCTAACCGTGTTTGAGAGCTTGCCAGAAAAATATAAAACATGAATCTCTACAGACTGAAGAACAGGATGTTCGAGAAAGCGGGAAACATTTTCTTACGATCCACGAGGATATTACCTGTGATGAGTCATCCACTGATGACTGACACACACGGGCTGTCCTCTGTCCTCAGCCTCTATCCTCAGCCTCTATCCTCAGCCTCTATCCTCAGCCTCTGTCCTCAGCCTCTGTCCTCTATCCTCAGCCTCTATCCTCAGCCTCTGTCCTCAGCCTCTGTCCTCTATCCTCAGCCTCTGTCCTCAGCCTCTATCCTCAGCCTCTATCCTCAGCCTCTATCCTCAGCCTCTGTCCTCAGCCTCTGTCCTCTATCCTCAGCCTCTATCCTCAGCCTCTGTCCTCTATCCTCAGCCTCTATCCTCAGCCTCTGTCCTCAGCCTCTGTCCTCAGCCTCTGTCCTCTATCCTCAGCCTCTGTCCTCAGCCTCTGTCCTCTATCCTCAGCCTCTGTCCTCAGCCTCTATCCTCAGCCTCTATCCTCAGCCTCTGTCCTCAGCCTCTGTCCTCTATCCTCAGCCTCTATCCTCAGCCTCTGTCCTCTGTCCTCTATCCTCAGCCTCTGTCCTCTATCCTCAGCCTCTATCCTCAGCCTCTGTCCTCAGCCTCTGTCCTCAGCCTCTGTCCTCTATCCTCAGCCTCTGTCCTCTATCCTCAGCCTCTATCCTCAGCCTCTGTCCTCTATCCTCAGCCTCTATCCTCAGCCTCTGTCCTCTATCCTCAGCCTCTGTCCTCAGCCTCTATCCTCAGCCTCTGTCCTCAGCCTCTGTCCTCTATCCTCAGCCTCTGTCCTCTATCCTCAGCCTCTGTCCTCAGCCTCTGTCCTCTATCCTCAGCCTCTGTCCTCTATCCTCAGCCTCTATCCTCAGCCTCTGTCCTCAGCCTCTGTCCTCAGCCTCTGTCCTCTATCCTCAGCCTCTGTCCTCAGCCTCTGTCCTCTATCCTCAGCCTCTGTCCTCTGTCCTCAGCCTCTGTCCTCTATCCTCAGCCTCTGTCCTCAGCCTCTGTCCTCTATCCTCAGCCTCTGTCCTCAGCCTCTGTCCTCTATCCTCAGCCTCTGTCCTCTATCCTCAGCCCTCTGTCCTCTGTCCTCAGCCCTCTGTCCTCTGTCCTCAGCCTCTGTCCTCTATCCTCAGCCTCTGTCCTCTGTCCTCAGCCTCTGTCCTCAGCCTCTGTCCTCAGCCTCTGTCCTCTATCCTCAGCCTCTGTCCTCAGCCTCTGTCCTCAGCCTCTGTCCTCTGTCCTCAGCCTCTGTCCTCTATCCTCAGTCTCTGTCCTCTATCCTATATCCTCAGCCTCTGTCCTCAGCCTCTGTCCTCAGCCTCTGTCCTCAGCCTCTGTCCTCAGCCTCTGTCCTCTATCCTCAGCCCTCTGTCCTCAGCCTCTATCCTCAGCCTCTGTCCTCTGTCCTCAGCCTCTGTCCTCTATCCTCAGTCTCTGTCCTCTATCCTCAGCCTCTGTCCTCAGCCTCTGTCCTCAGCCTCTGTCCTCTATCCTCAGCCTCTGTCCTCAGCCTCTGTCCTCAGCCTCTATCCTCAGCCTCTGTCCTCAGCCTCTATCCTCAGCCTCTGTCCTCTGTCCTCAGCCTCTGTCCTCTATCCTCAGTCT
>NC_079390.1:16603-26603 GCF_029220125.1 Pseudoliparis swirei
CTATAAGTCTCTTAAGTCAACTCCTTATTATCAGGCTGCTCTATAAGTCTCTTAGGTCAACTCCTTATTATCAGGCTGCTCTATAAGTCTCTATAGTCAACTCCTTATTATCAGGCTGCTCTATAAGTCTCTTAAGTCAACTCCTTATTATCAGGCTGCTCTATAAGTCTCTTAGGTCAACTCCTTATTATCAGGCTGCTCTATAAGTCTCTATAGTCAACTCCTTATTATCAGGCTGCTCTATAAGTCTCTTAAGTCAACTCCTTATTATCAGGCTGCTCTAATAAGTCTCTTAGGTCAACTCCTTATTATCAGGCTGCTCTAATAAGTCTCTTAGGTCAACTCCTTATTATCAGGCTGCTCTATAAGTCTCTTAGGTCAACTCCTTATTATCAGGCTGCTCTATAAGTCTCTTAAGTCAACTCCTTATTATCAGGCTGCTCTAATAAATCTCTTATGTCCCTCCAGTTGATCCAGAATGCTGCAGCTCGTGTTCTCACTAAAACTAAGAAAAGAGATCACATCACTCCTGCACTAGCTGCTCTGCACTGGCTCCCAGTAAAATCAAGAATCACTTTTAAAATTCTTCTCTTAACCTACAAAGCCTTGATTGGTGATGCACCATCATATCTTAAGGAGCTTGTAGTACCATATTGCGACACTAGAGAGCTACGCTCACTAAATGCGGGACTACTTGTAGTTCCTAGAGTCTTAAAAAGTAGAATGGGAGCCAGAGCCTTTAGTTATCAAGCTCCTCTTTTATGGAACCAGCTTCACCTTCAGTCCGGGAGGCAGACACAGTCACCTCGTTTAAGAGTAGACTTAAGACCTTCCTCTTTGACAGAGCTTATAGTTAGGGCTGAATCAGGTTCACCTGGTCCAGCCCCTTGATATGCTGCTATAGGCTTATAGCTGCCGGGGGACGTTTAGGATGCACTGAGTACCTATCTCCTCTTTTCTCTCCTTAAGGATGAATGTTCATCTCTCCATCACACGTTACTAACTCTGCTTTCTCCCCGGAGTCCTTTTGACTTCACGTCTCATGGGGTCATCGGACCCTATGAGACGGTATAGATCCTATCTGCTGATGGATCATCGAGGTCTGGGTCGTGGAATTCCTGCCACCGACTACGCCACTGTCCTGTTGAGACTCCGCCCACTGTTGAGACTCCGCCCACTCCTCCTCCCCACCGCCATCTGCCTGATGGATCGTGGAGGTCTCCATCGTGGAATATGCCTACTATGAACTATTCATACACTCTGTCATATTCATTGAATGTATTTTAACTCTAAATCTGTCCTTCTGGTCACATGACATCTATTGTTCTGTCCATCCTGGAGAGGGATCCTCCTCTGTTCTCTCCTCCAGGTTTCTTCCCTTTTTTCCCCCCTGAAGGGTTATTTGGAAGTTTTTCCTGGTCCGATGTGAGGTTTTGGGTCAGGGATGTCTATGTGTACAGATTGTAAAGCACTCCGAGACAAATTTGTAATTTGTGAAATTGGGCTATACAAATAAACTGAATTGAATTGAATTGAATTGGTCAACGTGGACAGACGAGTCACATGTTCACTGAAGAGGAAACGAAGAGGAAACAAAGAAGAAACAAAGAGGAAACAAAGAGGAAACAAAGAGGAAACGCAGGAACAGAAGATTCAGCTTCTCCAGGGGAGAAACTCTCAGGACGAGACTGAGAGACGGACGTCTTCACGTCTTTACGAGTTTACAGAGAGAACACACACACACACACACACACACACACACACACACACACACACACACACACACACACACACACACACACACACACACACACACACACACACACACACAGTGATCAGCAGGCAGATTATAACGGCTCCTCTTCCACTGATGTGATGTTTAGGATTTGAACCTCTTCATCAAGGAGGTATGAAAACCTCACAGCTCATTTATTCTTCATCACATGTCTCCCTTCTCTTCCTCTGTAGGGCTCCATGGTCTTCATCACATGTCTCTCTTCTCTTCCTCTGTAGGGCTCCATGGTCTTCATCACATGTCTCCCTTCTCTTCCTCTGGGCTCCATGGTCTTCATCACATGTCTCCCTTCTCTTCCTCTGTAGGGCTCCATGGTCTTCATCACATGTCTCCCTTCTCTTCCTCTGGGCTCCATGGTCTCTTCACATGTCTCCTTCTTCCTCTGTAGGGCTCCATGGTCTTCATCACATGTCTCCCTTCTCTTCCTCTGGGCTCCATGGTCTTCATCACATGTCTCCCTTCTCTTCCTCTGGGCTCCATGGTCTTCATCACACAGGTGAGGGTCTTGTTGTTTTATTAAATAGAGCCATGGCATGTTCTTCACGTCGGTGTGGTGTAACACGACGAACCTGTGAGGGGGGGAGGGGTGGTCCCCGTCCATCATCCCTCTGTGTCCTCTGTCCTCTGTGTCCTCTGTCCTACGTGTCCTATGTCCTCTGTCCTACGTGTCCTCTGTGTCCTATGTCCTCTGTCCTATGTGTCCTCTGTGTCCTATGTGTCCTATGTCCCCTATGTCCCCTCTGAGTCCTCTGTGTCCTATGTGTCCTATGTCCCCTATGTCCTATGTGTCCTCTGTCCTCTGTGTCTCTCTGCGCCGCCATTGGAGGAGCTGATGAGTCGTTGATCTCTGACGTCCCTCCAGGGACACTCTGTTGTTCAAGTCTCTCAACGCTTCCTCTCCCAAAAGAAATTAATTGATGCAACAACAACAACAACAACAGACGAGGTTTTCCTAAAGAGACGCTGTGACGCAGCCCCCCCCCCCTCCCCCCCTCATGTTCCTCTGCAGTGAAGAGGCGACGCTCTCACTTTTAGAGCTGGTGTTCCCCTGATGTCCACCGGGGACACTTCTCTGAGAGGACGTCGTCTCCTCCTCCTCCTCCTCCTCTGAGGGGGGGGGGGGGGGGGGGGGTTGAGCTGTCTGTCTACTCAGATGATGCTGAGACAAGAGCCTCCGACTGAGGAAAGACTTTCTGTAGGAAAATGTTTGTGAGTTGACCGAGGTCAACTTCTAAATTAAACATGCAGAAGGTCTTTACACACACACACACACACACACACACACACACACACACACACACACACAGTCAATAACTTAGCGTGAGTTTCTCTTCAGCTCTGGACTGCAGTGGACTTTATTAAACTCTTCCTGCTGCTCTGTGCGTGCTGCAGATTGAATATTACAGAAAATGCACTTCACCCCTCTGGGGGCGGAGCCTCTAATGCAGCTTGATATGCTATAGAATCATAAACTGGTCTCCTATGACAAGAAAAGCTCTCTCTCTCCCCCCCCCTCTCTCTCTCTCTCTCTCCCCCCCTCTCTCTCTCCTCTCTCTCTCTCTCTCCCTCTCTCTCTCTCTCTCTCTCTCTCTCTCTCTCCCCCTCTCTCTCTCTCTCTCTCTCTCTCTCTCTCCCCTCTCTCTCTCTCTCCCCTCTCTCCCTCTCTCTCCCTCTCTCCCTCTCTCTCTCCCCCTCTCTCTCTCTCTCTCTCTCTCCCCCTCTCTCTCTCTCCTCTCTCTCTCTCTCCCCCCCCTCTCTCTCTCTCTCTCTCTCTCTCTCTCTCTCTCTCTCTCTCTCTCTCTCTCTCTGAATAACCTGCTGTCTAAATTAATTCGGTATAGTTTCTCACAGGCAGGCGCCGGTCCACAGCCGGTTCTCATTAATGTGACGACATAATGTGACGAATGTGATTTTAAAAGTTTAAGCTGTGCATTTACCCACACTGGATAGGGTCCCTGAATGCATCGCGTGCAGACTCTCAGGTAACTGAAGCCACTGCGGCTGGTGAGGATGAATTGAACTTCTATTTAAAAAGAGAAATAGATAAGGTATATAAATGAATATATATATATATATATATTTATATATAAAGCATAATATATATATATTTATATATAAAAAGCATATTATATTTATATATATATAAAGCATATTATATATATATATATATATTATATGCTTTTTATATACATATATATATGTATATATAATATGATATATATATTATATGCTTTATATAAACATATTGCTATATATATAATATGCTATATATATGCATATATACATATATGTATATATATACCTCCCAGCCTCCCGGGGGGCGTCATGTCCTTCCTGTTGTCATGGAGATGACACAATAAGCCAAACATCCCCGTTCATCCTCTCCATGTGAACGTGTCACACGAGCAGCAGCAGCTGTCACCTCAACCACACGCCTGGGCGGGAGTTATGACGATGTTTATGTTATACTCTCCATAACCTGGTTTTATGGAGTAAAACAACGTAACCGGCTCAAGTCTCACTGTCAAGTCTTTTTTCGTGTTACTCTCATTGATTAAAAGCCGACAGCCGTTAAAGCACATCCGTAAATCTGAGTAATAAAATGACTAATGACGACCGTGTTGTTCAACACGAGCTACGCCATCAAACAGATTCATACAGATTCAAATATATATATATATATATATATAAATAACCATAGCCTCTTGCTGGACACAGAAGTGAAGAGTTGGATCGATGCCGACAGCCTCCGACCAACACCTCCTCTGACTGACAGCTACCATCAGTCTGTGTCTAATGCTCGCACACACACACACACACACACACACACACACACACACACACACACACACACACACACACACACACGGATGCACTCTTTTGCATCCCCAACAGAGAGCAGGGGAAGCGAGTGACCTCCCACGTCTCGTGTTACTGTACTTCAGTATTTACTTCATATGTTGTGAAGCTTCACAGGAGGAGCCTTTAGCTCACGTTCCCTCTGCCCGTGAGGCCCGTGGGGCCCGTGAGGCCCGTGAGGCCCGTGGGGCCCGTGAGGCCCGTGAGGCCCGTGAGGCCCGTGAGGCCCGTGGGGCCCGTGGGGCCCGTGAGGCCCGTGAGGCCCGTGGGGCCCGTGAGGCCCGTGGGGCCCGTGAGGCCCGTGAGGCCCGTGAGGCCCGTGAGGCCCGTGGGGCCCGTGGGGCCCGTGAGGCCCGTGGGGCCCGTGGGGCCCGTGAGGCCCGTGAGGCCCGTGGGGCCCGTGAGGCTGCTCCCCGTGACGAGGCCGACTCCCGCTCCCGGCGTTCATGAAGCGCCCTACGGCCGCTGCTCCCGTGGAGGAGGTTCCTAACGCAACGGTTCCTCTGTGAGGCGTCATGTCACTGCGGCGGCGTTGTCCTCGAGGAAGAGGAAGAACTCTGATGACATCTGAGCAAGAAGAAGAGAGAGGAAAGAAGGACTCGCTGAGCCACTGAGGCTTCACCGTGTGACGATGTCAGGACTTCTTCTTCTTCTTCTTCTTCTCAATAGCATGTTGCATCGTCACAGAGGTTACACGTGCAAGACGTCAGCAATGAAGGATGAAAGGTTGTCAGAGATCACTATGTCCTCAACTTGCCTTCTACTTCCTGTTTGCCTTCTACTTCCTGTTGGCCTTCTACTTCCTGTTTGCCTTCTACTTCCTGTTGGCCTTCCGCTGTAAGACCCACGTGCTGCTCTGGAGGCTCACATGACGTTACACTGTGATGACCACGTCACAGGAAGCAGGAAGCTCTTCCTTCTCTAACAGACGGAGACCGAAGCATCCGCGCGGCGGCCTGCAGACCGCGGAGGCCACGGAGGAAGAGCGCCAACATGGCGGTGCCAGCGAGGCTCCTCTTACAGCAGGCTTAGTGCAGCACATCAATACACCCACCGCCCCTGAGGCTGGAAGCTTCCATATCCTGCTCCATGGGGGTGGGGGGGGGCGACTTCATCAGTTCAAGAAGTTCATAATATGTAAAGAATGTTTTGCTCCTGACTTCCAGGCAGCACATTGTGAGGAGGAGAGGCGAGGAAGAGGAGCAGGTGAGGAAGGAGGAAGGTGAGAGAGGAGAGGACAGAGGAGAGGACACAGGAAAGGAAAGAGGACAGGAAAAACAAAGCCAGGTTTTCTGCATGTGCTGGAGCGTCTCAGTAATCTCCCCCATCTGTGACCTTGAGCGCTTTCCTCAGGACAATCATAACTTACGCCAACTCAACACAGAGAGAGAGAGATGGAGAGATGGAGAGGGAGATAGAGAGAGAGAGAGAGAGAGAGAGTGGGCGTCGCGCTGACCCAAGCACATCTCTGAGGACCCCCCCCCCTCAGGAGGATTTACGCTGCCAAACACATTAACTCCCAACGTGTTTTTTTTGTCCAACACAGTATGCAATCAGGAAGGAGAGCAAGAAGGCATTGTTTGTCTGATGAGTGTGTACACCATTCATCTCTTTATCCTCCATTCATCTCTTTATCCTCCATTCATCTCTCTATCCTCCATTCACCTCCTCTGTGGTCCTACCTCTCCGCCTCCTCTCTCTCTGAGGCGTTTCTCCCATTGTCCTGCACCTTGATTTCCTCTCTTTCCTTTCCTTTCATTCACTTTCCTCTCTTTTAATTTCCATCGCTTTCCTTTCCTCTCTTTTCTCTCTTTTCCTTTATTCTCCTCTCCTCTTTTAGTGTCTTCTCATTCATTCCCACAGTGGAAGGATTTTGATTTGTTTCCCCTCAAATCAAGGAATTAAAAGATGGCGACTGAGGAGTGGAGTTTCAAAAAGATACAGAATTAAAAGTTGGAGAACGGGAAAGAGAGGATAGACAAGTGGGACAGTGGGCAAAGGATTAAGAAAAGCTACCTCTGGAGAAGGAACCCGGTATCTTCCTCTCTAGAAGGAACCAGGGTGTCTTCCTCTCTAGAAGGAACCCAGTATCTTCCTCTGAAGAAGGAACCAGGGTGACTTCCTCTCAAGAAGGAACCAGGGTGACTTCCTCTCAAGAAGGAACCAGGGTGACTTCCTCTCAAGAAGGAACCAGGGTGACTTCCTCTCTAGAAGGAACCAGGGTGTCTTCCTCTCTAGAAGGAACCAGGGTGTCTTCCTCTCTAGAAGGAACCCAGTATCTTCCTCTGAAGAAGGAACCAGGGTGTCTTCCTCTGAAGAAGGAACCAGGGTGTCTTCCTCTCAAGAAGGAACCAGGGTGACTTCCTCTCTAGAAGGAACCAGGGTGTCTTCCTCTCTAGAAGGAACCAGGGTATCTTCCTCTCTAGAAGGAACCAGGGTGACTTCCTCTCAAGAAGGAACCCAGTATCTTCCTCTGAAGAAGGAACCAGGGTGTCTTCCTCTCTAGAAGGAACCCAGTATCTTCCTCTGAAGAAGGAACCAGGGTGTCTTCCTCTGAAGAAGGAACCAGGGTGACTTCCTCTCAAGAAGGAACCAGGGTGACTTCCTCTCAAGAAGGAACCAGGGTGACTTCCTCTCTAGAAGGAACCAGGGTGTCTTCCTCTGAAGAAGGAACCAGGGTGACTTCCTCTGAAGAAGGAACCAGGGTGACTTCCTCTGAAGAAGGAACCAGGGTGACTTCCTCTCTAGAAGGAACCAGGGTGACTTCCTCTCTAGAAGGAACCAGGGTGACTTCCTCTCAAGAAGGAACCAGGGTGACTTCCTCTCAAGAAGGAACCAGGGTGACTTCCTCTCTAGAAGGAACCAGGGTGACTTCCTCTCAAGAAGGAACCAGGGTGACTTCCTCTCAAGAAGGAACCAGGGTGTCTTCCTCTCTAGAAGGAACCAGTGTGTCTTCCTCTGAAGAAGGAACCAGGGTGTCTTCCTCTCTAGAAGGAACCAGGGTGTCTTCCTCTGAAGAAGGAACCCGGGTGTCTTCCTCTGAAGAAGGAACCAGGGTGTCTTCCTCTCTAGAAGGAACCAGGGTGTCTTCCTCTGAAGAAGGAACCAGGATGTCTTCCTCTGAAGAAGGAACCCGGGTGTCTTCCTCTGAAGAAGGAACCAGGGTGTCTTCCTCTCTAGGAGGAACCAGGGTGTCTTCCTCTCTAGAAGGAACCAGGATGTCTTCCTCTGAAGAAGGAACTAGGATGTCTTCCTCTCTAGAAGGAACCAGGGTGTCTTCCTCTCTAGAAGGAACCAGGGTGTCTTCCTCTCTAGAAGGAACCAGGGTGTCTTCCTCTGAAGAAGGAACCAGGGTGTCTTCCTCTCTAGAAGGAACCAGGGTGTCTTCCTCTGAAGAAGGAACCAGGGTGTCTTCCTCTCTAGAAGGAACCAGGGTGTCTTCCTCTGAAGAAGGAACCAGGGTGTCTTCCTCTGAAGAAGGAACCAGGGTGTCTTCCTCTCTAGAAGGAACCAGGGTGTCTTCCTCTGAAGAAGGAACCAGGGTGTCTTCCTCTGAAGAAGGAACCCAGGTGACTTCCTCTCAAGAAGGAATCCGGGTGACTCCCTCTGAAGAAGGAACCAGGGAGTCTTCCTCTCAAGAAGGAACCCGGGTTCCTTGGGCTTTTAAAATAAGGATGAATGAGATGCTGAAGGCACCCAATGAGTCATCTTGGTTGAGAGACTTCCTCGTGTCGAGCCCATAAAAGTTAAATTTGGATCAGTGAGCAGAACTACATTTTCCTTTTAGCGACTTGAGGGGGTGCGATGAAGCGGACGGAGGTGAAGAGTGTTCTTCTCCTCCGTCAGCAGCCGACACCTTTGTGAAACACAACCCACAGCCTGTCATGGCCGACCAGCTCCCCGGGGGGTCTGAGCTTCAGAAAAGGGGGTCATGTGTCTTTCAAGCCGTCAGGGGCCACATACAATGACGTGGTGGGCCGGATTCGGCCCGCGGGCCTTGTGTTTGAAGCCTGTGCTGTAGACCTAAGTGATACACACACACACACTGTGCAGCCACACGTTCACACTCACCAGAAGTTGACCAGGAACGGATGCTCCAGGTTCTGCATGATCTGCTGCTCCTTCAGGACGTTCCTCACCTCGTTCCTCTCCACACACTTCAGCTTGTTCATGTACTTCATGGCGTACATCTTCTTGGTGTCCTTCTTCTGCACGATGCACACCTGGGGGGAGAGGACATCGGTCACCTCCTGATAAAACACACGACTACACGGAAGAGGAAGGACACGCGTCACTGCTTCCTGATGACCTGGTGATGATATGTTTCATGACTCACACACGGAACCATAAGGGTTCTTAAATGGTTCTTTAAAAGGCTTTGTGGTTCTACGAAGAACCATCACCTACTGGAGGACCATTCTTTTCATTCTAGACACCTGTATAGGTTCTTTGAAGAACTCAAGGAAATGGTTCTTTAAAGAACCCTGGTTTGAAAGGTTCTTCGTGGAACCATAAATGGGGCCTGATGACCTGACGACGCCTCAGAGAACAACCTGCACCGCTACTGATTACAACCGTCACTAAGACGCTGATTCCTGATTACTGCGATTTATGAGGGTGATCTGTGGACCAGCTGGCACCCCGATCATCATTCCTCTCCTCTCCTCTCTCCTCTTTCCTCCTCTCCTCGATCCTTCTTTCCTCTCCTCTCCTCTCTTCTCCTCTCCTCTCTCCTCTCTCCTCCTCTCTCCTCTCCTCCTCTCCTCTCTCCTCCTCTCTTCTCTCCTCTCCTCCTCTCCTCTCCTCTTTCCTCCTCTCCTCGATCCTTCTTTCCTCTCCTCTCCTCTCCTCTCTCCTCTCTCCTCCTCTCTCTTCTCTCCTCCTCTCCTCTACTCTCTCCTCCTCTCTCTTCTCTCCTCTCCTCCTCTCCTCTCTCCTCTTTCCTCCTCTCCTCGATCCTTCTTTCCTCTCCTCTCTTCTCCTCTACTCTCTCCTCCTCTCTCTCCTCTCCTCTACTCTCTCCTCCTCTTCTCTTCTCTCCTCTTCTCTCTCCTCTTTCCTCTCCTCTCATTCTCTCTCCTCCTCTCCTCTCGTCTCGTCTCCTCTCCTCTCCTCCTCTCCTCTCCTTTGCCAGCGACTGTGATTAGACGCTTATCTGTTGTTGGAGTATCAAGGCCTCGAGGGTCTGGGATCAGTGTCTACAATGTGTGTGAGTGTACAACATGTGTGTGTATGTGTGTGTGTGTATACAATATGTGTGAGTGTGTGTGTGTGTACATGGTATACTGTGAGTAACACTGAATAACTGATGTATGTAATTTCATGTTTTGCAGAGCATCCTGAGCC